>NC_069509.1:15962598-16262598 GCF_027579735.1 Bombina bombina | reverse complement strand
CTGACCTGTGGCCATGCTATAACTCAGTTCTTGCTTTACAACTTGTGACCATGTTGCCAGAATCATCTAACAGTACCAGACCTTTGGCCATGCTAGGACTCTGCATTGCTTTACACCCTTGTGACCTTGTTACTGGATTGATCACACAGCACCTGACCTGTGGCCATGCTAGGACCAGGCTCTAGCTTTACACCTTGTTGTTATCTTGTTTCTGGATTGATCTCACAGCACTTGACCTGCGGCCATGTTATAACTCAGCTCTTCCTTTACACATTGTGACCTTGTTGCTAGATTCATCTAACAGTACCAGACCTTTGGCCATGCTAGGACTCTGCATAGCTTTACACCCTTTTTACCTTGTTGCTGGATTAATCTCACAGCACCTGACCTGTGGCCATGCTAGTACTCTGCTCTTGCTTTTCACCCTTGTTACCTTGTTGCTGGATTGATCTCACAGCACCTGACCTGTGGCCATGCTAGTACCAGGCTCTAGCTTTACACCTTGTTGTTTCCTTGTTGCTGGATTGATCACACAGCACCAGACCTGTCGCCATGCTAGGCCCAGACTATGGCTTTGTACCTTGTGATCTTGTTGCTGGATTGATCTCACAGCACCTGACCTGTGGCCATGTTACAACTCAGCTCTTGCTTTACACATTGTGACCTTGTTGCTAGATTCATTTCACAGTACCAGACCTTTGGTCATACTAGGACTCTGCTCTTGCTTTACACCCGTGTTACCTTGTTGCGGGATTTATCTCACAACATCTGACCTGTGGCCATGCTAGGACTCTGCTCTTGCTTTACACCCTTGTTACCTTGTTGCTAGATGTATCTCACAACATCTGACCTGTGGCCATGCTAGGACTCTGCTCTTGCTTTACGCCCTTGTTACCTTGTTGCTGGATTTATCTCAAAGCACCTGACCTGTGGTCATGCTTGGACTCTGCTCTTGCTTTACACCATTTTTACCTTGTTGCTGAATTGATCTCACAGCACCTGACCTGTGGCCATGTTACAACTCTGCACTTGCTTTATACCTTGTGACCTTGTTGCTGGATTCATCTCACAGTACCAGACCTGTGATCATGCTAGGACTCTGCTCTAGCTTTACACCCTTGTGACCCAGTTGCTGGATTGATCTTACAGTACCTGACCTCTGGCATTTTCATGGTTTCAGATTATCTTGTTTTGTAATAAACTTGAACTGATTTTGATTTATTTTATGTCTATTCCTGCACTTGAGTTCCACTTACCTAAACCATCACACATTGATTAAAAAATCAACTATAGCTGAGTATCAAATAAACTTTAAATGAAAATAGGGAGTTGAATGAATCAGAGAAGAATATTATAACTTTAGTATATCCGAACTAATGAGCCTTGATATAACTGTTTATAAATAGCGAGTTAATGTGTGTAGCTTAGAGGAGGGTCAGGATAGGGGGCATATAAATTAATCAGTAGACTGTCATGTTTATAAATCTGAGTGCACAGATGTTCTATCACATTAATGAATTTGTTTTTCTTAATGTGAAATGGCTATGGAATCATCTGAAAATATGTATACTGTTGGCTTTAATAATCACTGTACATTAATGTTTTACTTCTGTATAACAGGGATATAGGTATCAGCATAGCAGGACACTATTATGAGCAAATATACTTGGGTGAGGTGCTTTAAACAATAGCTGTGTACTAAGCAAGGAAGTGTCATTCTATTTTATAGAAAGAATAAACTTTTCTGTCTAATAGGCAGCACTTCCAGTTATGCATTTAAACTCCTTTTTTTGCCCCGTGTTTCTGGCGAGCCTTCAGACTCGCCAGAAACACCAGTTATGAAGCAGCGGTCTAAAGACTGCTGCTCCATAACCTGTCCGCCTGCTCTGAGGATGTGGATAGAGATCGTGTGAAATCAACCTGATTGAATATGATCGGGTTGATTGACACCCCTGCTACAGGTTAATTGGCCGCTAATCTGCAGGGGGCGGCGTTGCACCAGCAGTTCACAAGCGCTGCTGGTGTAATGCTGAATGTGGAGAGTGTATTGCTCTCCGCATTCAGCGATGTCTGTCGTACATGATCCGCTGATCAGATCATGTCAGACAGACATTTCATAAACAGTTATTCATATTTGCATTATTTTAACCCATTTATTCAAGATGGTTGTATAGTTTATAACTTTAATTTACACATCACAGAAATCTTGAAAGAGTTAATCTAAGATATTTTGCTTTCAAAAAGCTTTTTTTCTTTCACTTTATTCCTCACAATACAGAGAATCACAAAAGTGCCTAGCTGGGTGAGTTATAGTTAGCCCTGAGGAATCTGTTGGCACTCTACAAATAAGCAATAATAATAAAAATAATAATAATTTTAGTTAGATACATTACTTACAAGAGAACTTAGTAAAAAGGAAAGATTTAGTTACTGGGGTTTTTTTTTTTCATTTGTGTTGTTTCTTTTGAGGAATGTCCCCAGAAAGAGCCACTGACCTAGGTTTAAAAATATTTGTTTGCAAAGATAACATTTAACAGAATAAACATCCCTTAATTTTGCTTGAAAATAGCAAGATTTAAAAATATTTGTAACCACTATTTGTTAAAGCAGAGAGTTGCAGGGTCTGCTCCATTCTGACCAACACTGCTGTTTCTTTCTCGCAACCGTTTACTTTTTAACATACACAAAAATCAGATTTTTTTTTACTGCACAGCAACACAAATGTATTAAAAACATCACTAAACAATTTATTAAAATAAAATAAAACAAACACTCTAGAAAATATATACAGTTAAATATTAACAAAAAGAGAACATAATCTATAAAAACGCTTCAGGGATAGAACGATGCATTCATTTCTTCTTCACCTGCAATAAATTTCTCAAACAATTTAAATTTGTGAATACAGAGGTGTTTATGAATGGGTTTGTAAGCATATTATAATGATAGCACTAAATCATTATTAATGGCGCTTTTGCAAATAGTACAAATTGTTTTCAATGGCCTTAATATTGACCTCTAAAATTTCAAGAACGATCATAAACTCTTCACATAAAGAGAAACCAGGCATTAAGTAAATTAAAATAAGTACCCTATTAATCCCCTTCACACCCTGAAGCATTTCAACCAAAGACTTTGTCAAAGGCAGCCTGCTGCTTGAGGGTTGGTGATTGGCCAGTTGTCTTTCGATGCCTACCCCCTTATGTCATTGGTCACATTTCTATAACAGTAGGGTATCACATATGCTAATATTATTTATAAAACCGTAGTTACAATTATATTGATGTTATATTCAGATATTAGTATAGGATAACGGAAGAGTTCTATTAATGGTGATCTGGTGTCATGTATGGTTGGAATACATGTATGTGAAAAAAGAAAAATAATACAAAATAATTGTGTGGAAAAACAGTCAGCTAGATTACGAGTTTTGCGTTATGAGTGAAAAAAGCCTCATAACGCTGCTTTTTCACTACCACTGCTATTACGAGTCTTGTAGGTACAGCTGTACCGCACACTTTTTTGCCCGTCATGCAACGTAACTACCGCACTTTTTAAAAAGTCCTTTTTCAATTGGGACTTCCACAGCACTGGTATTACGAGTTTGCCTGTCCGGCCAAAAAGTGAGCGGTACAGCCTATAACTACAAGATCTGTACTGCCACCTGAAAGTCAGTAGTTATGGGTTTTACGTTACAAAGCTGTACCATAAAACTCATAACTAAAGTCTTACAAAGTACACTAACACCCATAAACTACCTATTAACCCCTAAACCGAGGCCCTCCCACATCGCAAACACTAAAATAAAATTATTAACCCCTAATCTGCTGCTCCGGACATCGCCACCACTATAATAAACATATTAACCCCTAAACCGTCATACTCCCGCATCATAAACACTAGTTAAATATTATTAACCCCTGGGGGAGGAGCCAACTACCGAGTGAGACAGACGCTCTTGAGTGCAGCTCCTGGCTTTAACCAGCTATAAATTACCTATTTGCCCTTAAAATAATAATTTTCTATCCCACAAAGAATCTTTCTGCTCCCTCTGTCACCGCAGACCCAAGTGGTGTGTAAGTGGATACCTCTGACTACGAGCACCTCTTTAAAGACTTGAGCAGGATGAAGGCCCTCAAAGCCTGGGAACTAGCCGTGACGCAACTCCTACATGAGCATTTTGCAAAGATGGAAGCGACTCTAGTGGAGTGCTATTCTGGGACAAGCTCATTTGCACATATCACCCCTAACTTGGTGGCCGGTTACACTACCCTGGACCAAGGTGACCATGCTGAGTCGCATACCCCTAGGCCCCCGTGTTCCCCGCCTGAACTTCCCCAATATGGCGAACCTACTACTGGCTGCTGCAGTGATCCAGCTGACTATGAGGCGGGCACAGTTATGGAGGCTGCGACGGAAGATCGCCCTGATCAGCCTGCAAAGCTACATATCGGTAGAGACCGCACCTCAATTCGGGGAGAATACCCCTTGGGCTCAACACCGCAGGTGAGGAACTTAGCAAGCCTGTACTCACCAAGCTAACTGCAGGCCATCCTTTGCGCTCAAATGGTAAGCGACTGCTGCCAGTAAGCTATACATGGGGGACTCTTTATGACAGCACTGAGGCCATGAGAATGGGAGTACTGGGCTCCGTACCTACTGGGAAGCTACCCTCTCACAGGTGGGGTTCGATTGATCAGTCAGGCATCGGTTAGTTTGATCATTGCTTCAGAACCCACAGCAGGAATTTTTGGGGCTACAGAAACAGATAGAAGACTCGCACTGCACGGGAACCCAGCTCTAGCTCCATGACAGATCACCTTATACATACGTTGCCTCAATGCAATATGAAGACACTGACTATCTTGTTTTTCACCAGTCTGTTCTCTGGTTAAGTTTGACATAGTCTGCGGAGTTGTTTCTACAAGTATAGTTTCTTCACCTAAATAAGTTCTAAGTGGACCTCACCTTTGATGTTTATTAACTTTAAAGCCATTTCACCTCTGATATTAACGCTGCAGAGAAGAACAGCGCTGCAGAGAAGAACATTACAGTCTCACAAGTCCGGTGTTGGTTGGAGCGTGCTCTTCTAACTAAGCCCCTGCAGAGAGTCATTTTTACATTTTGCCAGCTTATTGTTTAGTTATGTTTGTTTGCCAATACCCATATACATGTAGTTCTTTTGCCTCGCTATTTACCCTATCACTATTATGGGGTTTCTATGCACAATACTTGGAGTTACTGTTTTACTGATTTTGCACCCTTACAATATCTGCACACTATATTAAGTGTTAATAATTTTGCATCCTTACAATACCTCCTCATCCTTACCCTTCAACATGCTCTATATCCTCCCAAATATTATTCCTGGACCGCCATATTGTTATTCTACACTCTACATTTCCATTCATTTTAGACTTTGAACATTACGTTTCACCACCATGCCTTAACTAAATGTTCCACCCTGTCTATAACATATATATATCTACTCAATTGCAGATGAAGGATTTATACATTTACTATTATCGACCAAGACACTAAAGATGATAACTGACCTGACCTAGCACTGTGTGTTACATACATATTCTATCATAATCTAGCAACACCTTGTTTGGATTTCTGTAATGCCTTGTTAATTTTGCTTTCCTGCCCTTAGGTTCACACATCTGAAGAGTGTAAGAACAGGGTCAATATACTCATAATTCTTTACCTTGCCAGAAAGAAGGCAATGTGATGGCTGTAGTTTAGGATCAAATAGCGACCTTCTATAGGGACATACACAATTTTTCATCATAATTTACGCACCATCCTTTGGGTATAGGGCCCGTACCCGAAGGTTATGGTCTTGAAAGGTACAAGAGTAGACTACAATCCCATACTTAGCCTGGTCCTGATATACCTACATCTATGCTCCCAGTCCATATAGGTGGCACTGTTGATGAAACCGTAGACCCTTCATAACTAATCATCTTTACCCTATGGTACTAGTTGGTGACCTTAATACTCACACTACTCTCTCCTTGTGTATAGGGGCTTGATAGAACCTTGACATCTAGCTAATACCAGCTCCTCCTAAAAGATTGATGGCCAGCATACTTAAGCTTACCCCTTCCCATATATTATGTCTTCTTTGCCAGGTGGTCCTGAGGTTACACTATATCGCTACTTTGGAGTGGTAGCGGGCTAACTCCAACGTACAAGACTCATACCCCACTATTTGTCTAAACTTTGACCCTTAGCATATATTATTCCCTTGTACTTCTATAAATTTCCCTGAGGCCTATTTTGCAACACACCACCTCCTCCCCCCTCCTTACATAATTTATCTCCCTTATTGGGAGAGTTAAATATGTGGCTTATCTATTCTATGCCACACTTTCACTACCAGTGAATTTAATGCAACCCACCTACATATTTTGCTATACTATAATATAAACCTGCCTATACAGTATATCGCACTCAAACTACTCCTTTCATAAGTATGTCCTGCTTCATAACTGATGTTTATTCTCTCCTCCTGATATAGCGAGGTAGCCTGATCGTATAGCATTTATGTCTATATATACTATACAGATTTCACCATAGGCTTTGCATATCTTACCACATACTTATTACAATATATCCCAATTATAGCTTCAAAAACATAAAATAGAGGTTCTTCATTAGGGGTCCATGAGTGGCCCTATCATATCACTGCTCACCTGCTCTATATTGTACTACTGTATCTTGACGGTCTCCATATGGTCGCTTATTTCTTGCAACAGGTGTAATGTTTGAACAGAGTTTATTGTCTATATCTAATAGGTAATCTGTCATTCAACCATACTATGTACCAATGTGACCTTGTTTTGGTAGCTTAATTTATAACAACTTATTCTCCTTTTTATTATGTATGGAAAAGCAATACTTGTCTGTTTGATAAAGAACCTCAATAAAAATTTATTAAAAAAAAAAAAAATATTAACCCCTAATCTGCTGCCCCCAATGTTGCCGCCACTATACTAAAGGTATTAACCACTAAATTTCTGGCCTCCTACATCACTAACACTAAATAAATATATTAACCCCTAAACCTAACCCTAAGTCTAACCCTAACACCCCTAACTTTAATATGATTAAAATACATATAAATAAAACCTACTATTAATAACTAAATAATTCCTATTTAAGACTAAATATTTACCTGTAAAATAAAACCTAAGCTAGCTACAATATAACTAATAGTTACAATGTAGCTATCTTAGGATTTATTTATATTTTACAGGTAAGTTTGTATGCATTTTATCTAGGTAGAATAGTTAGTAAATAGTTAACTATTTACTAGCTACCTAGTTAAAATAAATATCAAGTTACCTGTAAAATAAAACCTAACCTGTCTTGCGCTAAAACCTAACATTACACTTAAATTAAATAAATTAAATTAACAAAATACATTTATCTAAATTACAGAAAGTATTAAACACTAAATTACACAAAATAAAAAAGAAATTATCAAATGTTTAAACTGTTTACACCTAATCTAATAGACCTATCAACCCCCCCCCCCAATAAAAAAAACCCTAGCCTGCAATAAACTGCCAATGGCCCTTAAAAGGGCCTTTTGCAGGGCATTGGCCAAAAAAAATCAGCTCTTTTACCTGTAATAAAAAAATACTAACAACCCCCCCCAACATTAAAACCCACCACCCACACAACCAACCCGCCCAAAAAAAACCTTCCTACAAAAACCTAAGCTCCCCATTGCCCTGAAAAGGGCATTTGGATGGGCATTGCCCTTAAAAGGGCATTTAGCTCTTTTACATTGCTCAAAGTTCCTAATCTAAAAATAAAACCCACCAAATAAACCCTTAAAAAAAAACCTAACACTAACCCCCGAAGATCCACTTACAGTTTTTGAAGACCGGACATCCATCCTTAACAAAGCTGGGAGTAGTCTTCATCCAAGTGGCAAGAAGTCGTCCTCCAGGAGGGCAGAAGTTTTCATCCAGACGGCATCTTCTATCTTCATCCTTCCGATGCAGAGCGGCTCCATCTTCAAGACATCCGGCGCAACTGAAATATCGCGAGTTGAAAGTAAACGTGTTTGCTTGAGCATAATCAAATTTAATGCGCATTGGGTTAGTGCAACTTTTTGCTTTACTTCTTGTTTGGACTAATTAGGTGAAAACATCATAATATTGCCACTTAAGGTAGATGCTTAGATTGGAAGATCGGATTCATTATGCATTCCACAGAGTGGATGGATCTAATGTGCCTCTTGATGACGTCACTGTCATGGAAAACATGGATGTTTTCATGCCTACGTTTTTTTGGGACCCGATTGTTATGAGTTGTAGCAACTTTTTGACTGTTCACATAATTACACAGACATAAACATACAGGTAAGTCCATTCTTGCACATGCTTAGTATGAGCTGGTGTCTCAGAAAGTAGACAATGGAAATGAATTGAAAAGTTTTTTAAAAGTATGTGTTCTATCAGAATCACAAAGGTTTAATTTAATGTTTAATTTTAAGTCTGTATAAAATTGTCAAAATTTAGCTAATCAGAGGTCACCCTATACATAAAAGACATTTAGGGCTTTAATCGAGTACAGAAAAAACAAAATTACTATATCATGATATGCACATTATATATACAAAGGAAATAAAATAGTCATATAAGAAAATCATTCTAAAAGAGGTTGAGTGTAAATGTTGTGCATAAACTCACACTCCATTGTGGACTTAAACTACTCAATTGTGGACTTAAAACTCCTCAATTGTGGACTTAATATAAATTGATACTGCATTGGTTAATTATTTGTTTTCTTTGAATTTTAAGATTCATTTTTATTGGCTCATATTTTAACATGTTCTTAATTTCCTTTGTGGTAGCCTTTCAGTCTTTTAATCAAAATACTGGTTTATTGCCGGAAGTAATTTGTGACATTTTTGCAGAGGAAATCTTTTATTTAATATGATTTTACTGTAATAATTGTATTTGACAAGTTTCCTGGTTTTCCATCTTCAGTGTGTGAGAAAAGATGGTGCAAAATGTTCGTATTTAAACCTTGCATATAGCGGAAGTGAACATAGCTCTTGTATTGTGAATTTTGCTAATTTTAAAAGCATTTTTATTGTTTTTTTTTTTCAAAGAATAATTATTAAATATATTGTATTATAACCTGGCCATATACGGACATATTATTTGGAGGCACACTGCTGAGATATTATTAATATTTATCACATTGATATGATATATTTGTAGTAAATAGAAATTATAAAAAAAATAAAAAAAAATAAAAAAAAAAATATTATTATTTTTTTGTTGTGATTAAACATTTCAAAATTAATATTAATATGTTGAAATATTATAAAAAAAAATTTGAAAAATTGATAAATTAATTTTTCATATTTCAAAATTAATATTAATATTTTGAAAATATTTTTTTTCTTCTTATTGTCCAAAATTGTATTAGCGTTTTCATTTAACTAAATACTAAGCCAATATAATAACGTCTGTAACTAGAAGTGAATCAATTCATTTTATACATAGTGTTGAAATTTGTTCCCCGAAATTACCCCTTACTCAGTGCGATGTCCTTAAGATGGACATTATAGGCCACATTTAAAAGAGGTGTAATATTGCGGGTGATTTAAATGATTATATGGATATGATTTAAGGTGGAATGAAAAAAGTGAATTATTCCAAGAATTATTAAAAATGAATCAATGCAAAAATCTCAAAAAACACGACAAACTAATACTAAAATCTTGTCCCCTTGTAATTTGCATTGTTGACGAAATGTTTCTATACCTCATAGAGAAGGAATTGCAATTACAGGAGTTAAACGATAGTATTCGCTCCTTACGCAGATGTGAAGTAAATTTAAATATAGCCGAAAATAAAATTGATGAGTTTGCCCAAGACAAAATACAAGAGTTAAATAAACAACTCGCACAAAGCCAGACAGAATTAAGTGGTTTAAAAAGACTGTATCGTCATAATGAAAACCCCTCTATTAGCAATGAGGCTAACGCAGATCATTCTGAATCTCTTAAAGATTACATCAGGACTGAACTGCAGAAATTTAGGGAAGAATTTAAACAGAGGACCCCTATTGGGTCAGAAATAAACCTCCCAAATAGACAGTCACCTCATGTTATCAATTCAGAGAATGTCTACACTTCAGCAAGGGAGGATAGTGATTATAGTGACAAAACAGAAAGAGAAGAAGTCTGCCAGGAACGAACAAAGTACCTATTTGCCCCAAAATACCAGGCAATTCTCCTCTGAACAAAGAAAAGGCAACCCCAAATGATCGTTTTTGCCTTGTGTAGGCCTCGTCAGTAAGGTGCAGCCATATTCCTCTAAGCACATTGGGCAAGGAGTCCATGTCTGGTTTCCCGCACCACCCATAGGGAGACTATCCCCAGGGTCATATTTACATATGCAAAACAGAAAGAGAAGCAGTCTGCCAGGAACAAACAGCAGCATCAATAGCTTGTTCTATGGCCCGGTTACCACCTGGAAGTAGCTTCTTTCTGCCCAATTGTGCTTTTCACAGACGAAAACTTTCCTGTAGTATATCAGTCTGATCCCGCTGACAAGGTCGGTCCAGCCCCGAAATACCAGGCAATTCTCCTCTGAACAAAGAAAAGGCAACCCCAGACGATCATTTCGGCTTTCTGTGGGCCTCGTCAGTGAGGTGCAGCCATATTCCTCTAAGCACATTGGGCAAACATTGGGCAAGGAGTCCATGTCTGGTTTCCCACATCACCCATAAGGAGACTATCTCCAGGGTCATATTTACATATGCAAAACAGAAAGAGAAGCAGTCTGCCAGGAACGAACAGCAGCATCAATAGCTTGTTCTATGGCCCGTTTACCACCTGGAAGTAGCTTCTTTCTGCCCCATTGTGCTTTTCACAGAGGAAAACTATCCTGTAGTATATCAGTCTGATACCGCCAACAAGGTCAGTCCAGCCCCGAAATACCAGGCAATTCTCCTCTGAACAAAGAAAAGACAACCCCAGACGATCGTTTCAGCCTTCTGTGGGCCTCGTCAGTAAGGTGCAGCCATATTCCTCTAACCACATTGGGCAAGGAGTCCACGTCTGGTTACCCCATCACCCATAGGGAGACTATCCCCAGGGTCAAATTTACATATGCAAAACAGAAACAGAAGCAGTCTGCCAGGAACGAACAGCAGCATCAATAGATTGTTCTATGTCCCGGTTACCACCTGGAAGTAGCTTCTTTCTGCCCAATTGTGCTTTTCACAGAGGAAAACTTTCCTGTAGTATATCACTCTGATCAGTCCAGCCCCGAAATACCAGGCAATTCTCCTCTGAACAAAGAAAGGACAACCCCAGATGATTGTTTCGGCCTTCTGTGGGCCTCGTCAGTGAGATGCAGCCATATTCCTCTAAGCACATTGGGCACGGAGTCCACGTCTGGTTCCTCTAATTCCTCTAAATACATTGGGCAAGGAGACTATCCCCAGGGTCATATTTACATATGCAAAACAGAAAGAGAAGCAGTCTGTGGGAATGTGATGTGGGAATCCAGACGTGGACCCATTGCACAGTGTGCCTAGAGGGATATGGCTGCACCTCACTGAGGAGGCCCACAATAGGCTGAAACATACGTCTGGGGTTTTGCTGTTTCTCTCGTTCAGAGAGGGATTGCCTGGTATTTTGGGGCTGGACTGTACTGTGAAGTCAGGATCAGACTGATATGCTTCAGGAAAGTTCTTCTTTGTGAAATGCACATGTTGAACAAAAAGAGGCTGCTTCTTGGGTGGTAACTAGCCATAAAACAAGCTATTATGCTATTGTTCGTTCCCAGGTTAAGCGTTTCTCTCTTTTTATTTATGCAAATTATGACACTTAGGGAAGTCTCCCCAAGTGTGATGTAGAAATCCAGACGTGGACCTGTTGCTCAGTGTGCCTAGAGGGATATGTCTGCACCTCACTTATGAGGCCCACAATAGGCCGAAATGTACATCTGGGGTTTTGCTGTTTCTCTCGTTCAGAGAGGGATTGCCTGGTATTTTGGGGCTGGACTGTACTGTGAAGTCAGGATCAGACTGATAGGCTTCAGGACAGTTCTTCTTTCTGAAAGGCACATGTTGAGCAAAAAGAGGCTGCTTCTTGGGTGGTAACTAGCCATAGAACAAGCTATTATGAAATTGTTCATTCCCAGGTTGAGCGCTTCTCTCTTTTTATTAATGCAAATTATGACACTTAGGGAAGTCTCCCTAAGTGTGATGCGGGAATCCAGATGTGGACCCGTTGCTCAGTGTGCCTAGACAGATATGACAGCACCTCACTGACGAGGCCCACAATAGGCCGAAATGTATGTCTGGGGTTTTCCTGTTTCTCTTGTTCAGAGAGGGATTGCCTGGTATTTCGGGGCTGGACTGTACTGTGAAATCAGGATCAGACTGATTTGCTTCAGGAAAGTTCTTCTCTGTGAAAGGCACATGTTGAGCAAAAAGAGGCTGCTTCTTGGGTGGTAACTAGCCATAGAACAAGCTATTATGCTATTGTTCGTTCTGAGGTTGAGCGCTTCTCTCTTTTTATTAATGCAAATTATGACACTTAGGGAAGTCTCCTTAAGTGTGATGCAAGAATCCAGACGTGGACCCGTTGCTTACTTTGCCTAGAGGGATATGGCTGCACCTCACTGACGAGGCCCACAATAGGCCGAAATGATCAGCTGAGGTTGCTTCTCGGGCCTTTGGCTTGGATCAAGTGCAGTTTTCTGTGCTTGGTCTTGGTTGAAAGATTTGCTGCCTGGAGACCTGCTCCTTCGGCCTGGGGTCCTTTCCCTTTGGGGTTTGGGCTCCTGCTGCTATTGGGGGGGTTGCTACTCCTTAGGCATAGAGCAACTGGGTAGTAGGGCCATCCCCTTGGCCTTGTGGCATCGTCCCTGGACTTCAGCCACATGCTGCTTTTGGGGGGGCACTCTGAAATCCAGCCTAAAGAGGCAATAGGGCAAATATGGCTACCAATGTGCCAAATGTTCCCCATACACTTCGGGTGTTGATTTCTGAGGACTTTCGAGAGAAGATTGGTTTGGCTCATGTCCAGCAGGTGGTTTTGGAGGGTGTTTTGAAGATGCCAAGAGCAAGTTTGCATTGTGTTCAGTCATTCCCTTCAAGAGGGATTTTTGATGTGGCTTTCATCGATGAGCATTATTTACAGACCTGCTATCAACGGACTATTGATATGGCTGCTGCTCCAGAGTTGGTTGGCATGAAATTTGTTGCCTGTGTGCAGAGGGAGAGAAGAATCCCGGTGACAGTACATATGTACAACCCTTGGGTCACTGATGTGGAAATTCGTCTGTTTCTTTGTCGCTACTTTGATGATGTTCAAGGAGGTAGCAAGCTGAAGAATCAGTTTGGGACATTCAATGGAAAGTGCAGGTTCTGGGTGCGGTTTGTGCCAGATGAATTAGGTATTGGTGGAAAGAAACACCCTCCACAGACTTTCGCCATTGGTGGAAATAGAGGTTTCCTATACTACAATGACATGCCTCTTTTTTGCCGTAGTTGCAACTTGTTTGGTCACATTGCTGAAAATTACCCAGGTGCCAGATGTCGAAATTGCGGTGAGGAGGATCATCTTGTTGCCCACTGAAGTAAACGCCGGACCTGTGACCTGTGTGGTTCTTCAAGTCATCTGTGCAGGATGTGTCCTTTGATGATGTTTCAGGGGCTTGATAGAGTGAGGCCTTCCTATGCTGATGTTGCAAAAAAAACATCTTCAGTTGCAATTGAGCCATCTGTGAATGAGGAGGAGGTCTCTGATGAGGCATTGATCTCTATATTACCTCTTTTGTGTAAGAAATCTGCAGTTGGGGTCCCTGTCGGAGAGGTGTCTGATGCTCCTGTGGTGGTTCCTGTGGCTGAGAAGGTAGAGGAATCCCAATCTCATCTTCAGGAGGTGGATCTTGCTACATCTAATGTGATAGCTGCTTCAGATGTTCTTGAAGCCCTGTTGCCAAATTCTGTGGATGATACTGTTGCTGTTCCTGGGACAGATAATTTTTCCTTCACTGAGTCATCTTGTGATGCTGCTCCTGATGCTGTTCTTGGTGAAGGGGAGAACATTGATTGGTCTGCTGTTGTGTCCTCTAGTTCTGAGGAGGATATGGATACTGAAGGGAAAAAATCTGCCTCCAAGCGAAAAATAGATGCAGATTCTGATGGATGGGAGAGTCCTGATTTGAATCTTCCAGTAGTTAAGGATGCAGATCCAGATACTACAAGTGATGCTGACTATTTAATTTCAGAGTTTCCTTCTGTCTCTACTAAAGACGTTCCTTCTGACTAAAGCCAGTGTATAGGTGACTTTTCTGATGCCTCTTCTGTTGGTTATCTAGATAAAAGAGATCTGAACCAACTTGCTGAAGTTACTGGTTATGAGGCTGGCAAGGGGGAGCCTAGGAGGTCGGAACATCACAGAGGCAGATTTAAAGGATCTCCTTTGAGTCCTAAGAAAAAGAAAGTAAAGAAGAAGTCCTGATGTTATTTCTTTTTTTGTTTTTCTTTAATTTATTTTTGTGATGTTTCTGACCATTTCTTCCCTTAATGTCAGGTGTATGACAACTATAGCAAGGAGAGCTGCAATTTTTAAATTATTATCTGTATGTACTGCTAATATTTTTTGTTTGCAGGAATATGATCTCTCTGAACATCCTAAATGTGCTGACTGGGAATATGGTCCTAAAGTATGGTCTTGTTCTTCTGATAGGAATGGGGGGGGGGGTGGGAGTTTTGTTTAAGGGGTTTAGTTTTTCTATTCTTAATATAGTTCATATTGTCCCAGGTCGGGTACTTTTGGTTAGTTTTAGTTTTTGTAGGACTGTTTTTCGTTGGTTTAATGTATATGCTTCTCCAAATAGGGTAGAACGTTTGCTTAATTTTGAAACTTTAAAGTTTTTTCTGCCAGGTCGAGAGCCAACTTTTTTGGTTGGGGATTTTAATTGTATTATTAAGAATGGGGACAGAGAGGGTGGGAGTGATTGTAGGGTGGATAGCTCAGGGAAGTTTTTACATGATTTGCTTAAATCTTTCAGTTTGAAGGATGCCTTCGGGTCTGTTTCTTTTTCAGGGGAAGGTTTTACTTTCTTTAGTGATAGTGGTGGGATAAAATCTCGAATTGATTTTTGTTTTTTATCTAAATTTTTATGTGTTGATGATTTTTCTTTAAAGCGGATGCCCTTTACAGATCATGCCCTTTTGATGTGTAAGGTGAATTGTGATTTGAAGATCAAGTATGGTAAGGGTGTTTGGAAACTGAATGTGGATTTGTTAGAAGATGAGAAGTTTAAGCGTCAGTTTGTTTGGATGTATGAAAGGTGGCGTGAAAGAAAATGTGATTTTAGTAATGTGCTTATGTGGTGGGAATGGTTGAAGGTGGAAATAAAGAGGTTTTTTATTACGAAATTCTTTGAGAAAGCTAGAATGGAAAGGGAGTTGTATGATTAATGGTATCTGAGGTTGTTGTATTTGTATGAATTAAGAAATTGTGGTATTGATGTGCATGAGGAAAATTGCTGAAGCAAGAAAGATAATTAAAAAGTGTATGCATGAAAAAGGAAAGAAAATTGTTTTTATGGCAAGATTGGAGAAAATGGAAAAGGATGAGTCTTGTAGTAAATATTTTTTTAAGAAAGCTTTTGAAGGAAAGACTGGTTTTGTTAGTGTTTTTGATAAGGTTGAGTGTGAAGTTAATGGTATGGATGGTGTTTTGCGTGAAGTTCATGAGTTTTACAGTGAGCTGTATAAAGAAAAAACAAGAGATGTTTTATTGGAAAATGAGTTGTTGGAAAACATTGAGGTTAAGTTGGAAAAATATGATAATGATTTGTTAGAAAGGGATCTAAGTTTGGATGAGATTGCAGAGGTTGTTAGGAGTTTTAAGAATGGGAAGGTACCTGGTTGTAATGGTTTGCCTGTTGAATTTTATACTTGTTTTTTTAATTTGATTGGGGTTGATATGTTGGATGTTTGTAAGTTTGTTTTTAGAATGAATGTTTTGCCTGTTTCAATGAGGAAAGGTTTGATTGTTTTGTTATTTAAAAAGGGTGATAAGAGAGATTTGAGGAATTGGAGGCCGATTACATTGTTGAATGTTGACTATAAGGTTATTGCAAAGGTGTTGGCAAATAGAATGCGTGGAGTGATTGGTAAGGTTGTGGGTGAAGAGCAAGTGTGTGCTGTTCCTGGGCGTCAGATTTCTGAAAGTTTGTTGTTACTTCGTGATGTACTGTGGTATGTGAGGGAGAGGATGAGGTCTGTTGCTGTTGCTATTGTGGATTTTGAAAAAGCATATGATAGGGTAGTGCATGATTTTATGTTTCATGTTTTAGAACGTTTAGGTTTTTCTGATAAGATTATTGGATGGTTTAAATGTTTGTATAGTGATATTGTGAGTCAAGTCCAGGTTAATGGTTTTTTGACTGAGGAATTTTGTGTTAAATCTGGAGTGCGTCAAGGATGTCCTTTGTCTCCTGTGTTATTTGTATGTGTCATTGAGCCATTATTAACTAGTTTGAGGAAGGATAAATTAGTTAGAGTTGTGAGTGTTCCTGGTAGTAATGGAAGGTGCTTAAAAGTGATTGGGTATATGGATGATGTGAGTGTGGTATGTGAGAATCAGGCTGGTTTGAGGAGGGTGAAAACTTTAGTTGAATGTTTTTGTATGGCAAGTGGTTTCAGAGTTAATTGGAATAAGTGTAAAGTTAAAGTTTTTGGTAATGATAGGGAGATTGATTCCTGTGGATGGCCTGTGACTGAAGGTGCAATTGAGGTGTTGGGTGTGAAATTTGATGTGGATTTGAAAGGCTTGGAAAGTTGGGAGAATGTTTTTGATAAAGTGAGTAGAAAACTTCAGTTTTGGTCTTTAAGGACTTTATCTTTGGAAGGAAAAATGTTAGTTATTAAATCGGTTTTGATCCCTATTATGTTATATTTGGCGTTAGTTTTTCCGCCACCTGAGAGGATTTTTCAGAGAATTTTAAGAGTGTTGTTTTCTTTTTTCTGGAGTTCTGGTATGGAGCGGTTGAAAAGAGATGTTGTTGTTAAGAGTAAGAATGTTGGTGGTAAGGGTTTTCCAAATGTGGAGAGATTTTTGGCTGTGAAATATGTTAGTAGGTGTGTGGTTCTGAGTGGTAAGGATAGCATGGCTGGTTGTATGGTAAAGTATGCTTGTGGAAATGTTTTAAGACGATATGGTTTATTTGAGATTGATAGAAAGAAACCGGTATGTTTTGCTGTTCCGTGGTTTTATGTAAGGGTGGAATGTTGGATTGAAAAATATGATTTGGAGAATGTTAGTACAGAGATGTGGTGTGCAAACAGAATGGTGTTGAAAATGTTGGAGAAGAAGGAAGGTCTTGAGTTGATTGGGGGTTTGAATAAAAATGAATGTGTGTTGGTATGGAAAAATGTGTGTAATAAGTATTTGATGAATAGGCAGAAAGATATTAGTTGGATGAGTGTGCATAAGTGTTTGCCAACAAGGGATTTTCAGAGAATGCGTCATTTAGTGGCTTCAGAAGTGTTTCCTAGAGATGGTTGTTTTCAAAGCGAGAGTGTTATTCATTTGTTTTGGAATTGTGAGTATGCTAGGGATGTTTGGATAAGTTTGAAAAGGATGATTAAGGGTTTGACTGGAGTGCAGTTTTTTACTTTTAATATGATGATGTATGGTTTGTGTGGAAGTGGTGTGGAAAAGGAGAAAGCAAGATTGATATGGTTGTTGGCATGTTGTGTGAAGGAGGTGTTGTGGGATGTGCGTAATATTTTGATTTTTAAGAAAGAGGTAGTTACTGTAGGTAATTGTGTGGGTATGATCCGTGGGAAGTTGTTTTTGTATTTTTCTTTTGATAGGAGGCGATATGGGGAATTAGATTCTGAAGGCATCTGGAAGACAAGTGGAAGGATTGGATTATTTAGGTTTTTTTTTGTTTTTTTTTCCTCCAGTTTGTTTTTGTCTGTATTTGAAATATGTTTAATTTTATTTTGTGTGATTATTTAAGTTTAATGTTTGCATTTTGTTTTTTTTCTGATGACAAAAATTTGGGTCAATATTTCAGTTTTGTAACAAGAGATATTTTGTTTGCATTTGTTATTATGATTTTATTTTGTATATATGCATATATGATTATTTTTCTAATAAAAGAATTACGAAAAGTATGTGTGGGGTATTGCAGTTTCTCTCGTTCAGAGAGGGATTGCCTGGTATTTCGGGCTAGACTGTACTGTGAAGTCAGGATCAGACTGATATGCTTCAGGAAATTTCTTCTTTGTGAAAAGCACATGTTGAGCAAAAAGAGTCTGCTTCTTGGGTGTTAACTAGCCATAGAACAAGCTATTATGCTATTGTTCTTTCCCAAGTTTAGCACTTCTCTCTTTTTATTTATGCAAATTATGACACTTAGGGAAGTCTTCCTAAGTGTGATGTGGGAATCCAGACGTGGACCCATTGCTCAGTGTGCCTAGAGGGATATGGCTGCACCTCACTGACGAGGCCCACAATAGCCGAAACGTATGTCTGGGTTTTTGCTGTTTCTCTCGTTCAGAGAGGGATTGCCTGGTATTTCGGGGCTGGACTGTACTGTGAAGTCAGGATCAGATTGATATGCTTTTTTGTGAAAGGCACATGTTGAGCAAAATAGGCTGCTTCTTGGGTGGTAACTAGCTATAGAACAAGCTATTATGCTATTGTTCGTTCCTAGGTTGAGCTCTTCTCTCTTTTTATTTATAGTGATTATAGTGAGTCAGAGGGCGGAGATAGCTACCCAAATAGCCCACGTAGTACTAATTTATGTAGGGGGTCTCCCCATAGTGAATATAGGGCAGATAAGAAATGCTCCAACCCCAAAAATACAGCTCCTTGAAAAGCCCAAGATACGTCTAATATATTATATGACACCCCTAAAATAATAAAAATTTTAAGTCATGAAGTACCTAAATTCTCCAACAAGGGAACCAATGCTATAATTGACCACTTAGCGACTTATGAAAATGCTTTATCCATTATGAATGTTACAAGTGAGCAGTCAAAAATTGAATTTCTGCCCTGGGTATTTGAAGGTAAATATCACAAATTCTTTGCTTCACTAAAGGATATGAATATTCATTCCTGGAATGAGACAAAACGTCAGTGCAGAAAAGAATTCAGGCAATATCGCACTAAAACTGCAGAGAAAATAGCTGTATATGGTTTAAAATGTAGTGTGAATCAAAGCCCTATAGAATTCCTTTCTGTACTAAAAAGTGCATACAGTATGGCTGAAGATTATCCCATATTTGAATGCTCAGAATTTGTGAATTTATTTTTCAAAACATTGCCCGCGCAGAAACTAGGGTGTCATCTAGCCCCCTCAATTTGGAGTCTAAAAAGAAAACCTATGTGGAGGTGGCCCGAGAAAACAAGCCATCCCTACAAAGTTTTAACTCTGCCCGTCCCCCAACACGGGCTGAGGTGCAGAGAGATTATGCTCAAGATAGGGGGCATACCCAGGTAAATAATTATTCCCAAAGAGATGAACGCCCACAAAATAATTGGTATCCCTGTAAAAATAAATACCAAAAGTGGCGAAGGTATTCTCAGGGTAACCAATCGCCCCCCGTTAAATAGTACACCCCAAGAAAGCAACGCGAGACAAGCTGAACCCCATGGGCAACCATGTCAGGATAGAAACGGCAGCCCTGATTCTGAGGGGACCCAATGGTCCAGGAATCACTACTATGGGGCATCAAGAGATAGGCCCAGTGGTAGAGATAAGTTGTACAATCAAGTAGATCAGCTTAGTACCCAGCTAAAGCCTCGCTTCCATTGAGTCGTTAAAAATGGAGCCGTAAGCTACCGAAGCGGACGACAGCTAAAAGTAATTTACGGCTCCATTTTAGTACCAGGTTTCCATTGAAAAGATTAGCGTGTTGCGTGCAGTCGCTCTTTTCGGCCGTACGTAAGTTTGCGTTGCCAACCGATGTCGGATTTGTCGAAAAGCGCGCCATAACAAGTGCATTGCCATGGTAACCCGACCTCTGTCTATAAGAATAACGGTTTGCGCCTGCGCTCTTTACCTGTGATCGCCTCTAGAGAGCAAGACACGGGAGCTAGTTGCGTTGGTAGGAGTTTTGGGTTTTTGAGAGTTGTTTGAGAGTTAGTGGAGAGTTTGATATTTGATTTTCATATATTCTTATTGTAGGCCTCATATAATATTAGGAACACACACACACATCCATACATTAGTTAATTAACACACATTAGTTTATACACACAAATACACACACACACACATACACACTTTTATTTGATACAAACACATTCACATTTTTTTTTTTTCATTAACCCCCATATCCCCATCTTCCTTTATTACTCCTTTCATTAATCCCCTTATTCCACTTCCCATCCCCCCTTTGACTACGCTTCCCTTCCTCTCTATATAACTTGTTTTTTTATATATACATTTTTCCCATCCTATTTTTTTTTTTTTAGATCCCATATTTTTTGGTTCATTTGACTATATAGCTCACCCCTTTCTTCATTTGCATCCCTTATTATTTTTCTATAATTTTGTTCTAATCCTCCTTAGTTTTTCCTTTTTCATTTACATCCCTTTGTTTATTTTCACCCCCACAATTTTTTTTTTTTGAGGGATATAGAATAGAGATAGTTAGGGTCTAGATAGGTTAGGTAGTTAGTTTTGGGGATATTTAATTTAAGGTTTAGTTAGGTGAATTAGTGTAGTTAGGTAAGCTAGGGACTTTAGTGTTAGGTTAGAGTTAGGGAGGAAGGAGAAAGGGATGGATAGGCCTAGTGGAGTTGGGAAGGGGGTGGCTAGGGGGAGGGCAGTGGTGAGGGTGGATAGAGGGAGGGGGAGGGGGGAAGTAGGGAGTAGTATGGGCAGGAATAGGGGCCGAGGTTTGGGTGGAGGATTTGTCCTTCCTCAAACCCTGGCAGAGGAGGGAAGGAGAGAGGGTGGAAGAGGAATGGAGGTGGGAGGAGTGAGGAGGAGTCAGCCTCAGCTAGGCACAAAAAGAAAAGGGAAAGTGGGGCAGACTGTGGCAACTGGGGGTGGGGCTGGTGGTAGCCTGTCACAGCCTGCAGGGACAGAGGAGGTAGAGAGGGCTGGTCCCCAGTCACAGGAGGGAGAGTCTGTGTCTGCTGGCCCTTCAGGTGTGAAGGGCAGGCTTAGAGAGGAGAGGTACTCTGAGGAGGAGAAGGAGGCTCTTGTTGAGGCATACTTGGAGAGGGCAGCTCAGCTGGAGAACCCTAACCTGAGGCCGGCTGTCCGGAATAAGCTGTGGGAGGAGATTCGAGTGGCAGTCAGCTGCTTAGGACGTAATCGTTCTACTGCCAGCATTAAACACCGCTATCATGACTGCAGGAGGGAAACCAAAGCTAAGCTGGCACAGCAGGCCAAATATGCACGTGGGACAGGTGGTGGTCCTAGCAAGAGAATACACCTAAGGTCATGGGAGGAGATGATGGCCAATGTCATCTCAGATGAATCTGTCCTAGGATGTAAGGGGACAATGGACACATCAGTGCCAGCTGAAGAGGTCCATGAAGGTGAATATTAAATATCATATGTAATAAATGTTTTATTTCTAACAAATATATGTTAACATCAGAAATATATATCGGCTTTGTTTTTTAAAATATAAATGTAATCATACACATGTGTAATACAGAATATAGAATGTTCATATATTATATATGTTTAGTAATCAATTGTGTTCAAGCATCAGTGGAAAACATACCTAGGTAGGATTAGTACAAGTAATGTTTTACATGGTTCAAAGTCTAATTTGCACAGTAACTTAAAGTGATAGTAAACCCAATTTTTTTATTTCATGATTCAGATAGAGCAGCAATTTTAAGCAACTCTCTAATGTACTACTATTATAAATATTTCTTTGTTCTCTTGGTATCTTTATTTGAAAAAGTAGGAATGTAAGCTATGGAGACTTTGCATTTTTGGTTCAGAACCCTGGCTAGCGCTCGTGATTGGTGGCTACATTTAGCCACCCAATAAGCAACAGCAACCCAGGTTCTGAAACAAAAATTGTCTGGCTCTTAAGCTTTACATTCTTGCTTCTCAAATAAAGATACCAAGAGAAGGAAGAAAATATGATAATAGGAGTAAAATATAAAATGTTGACTAAATTTGCATGCTCTGTCTGAATCATGAAAGTTTAATTTGTACTTCATTGCCCCTTTAATGGCATCTTAACATAGTTGTAGTGGATATATTCATCCTGATTTCTGGAGTGGCTATCTGCTCAAACAAGCAAGGGTATAGATTTAAATTCTTTCTATCTATATCATATATATGGACTATGTGTAATACAAAGAGTCGCTTAGAGGCACAATCTTTAAATATACACCTCTGGTTAAATATGTTTAAGTTCATACAGAAATAATATATATATATATATATATATATATATATATATATATATATATATATATATATATATAACTATATCTATATCTATAAAATTGATTTTCAAATGTTAGATGTTTCATCAGATTAATTTATAATTACAATTTATTTTTCAGAATTGGAACATGAGTATGAGTCCTCAACAACACCGGAGGCCAGTGATGTTCCGGAATTCAGTGAGGAGGAGGAGGGGGATGTTATTGAAGCTGGATACTCCTACCTCAGCATACTTGAAGGAGATGAGCAACAGCCACTGGCCTATGAGGTTGAAAATGTTCCTGGCCCATCCCCATATTCATCTGGGAGGACATATCATCAGATGCAGCCTCCACCACCACAGCATTATCAGATGCATCCTCCACCACAGCATTATCAGATGCATCCTCCACCACAGCATTATCAGATGCATCCTCCACCACCACAGCATCGGCAGATGCCTCCTTCATCACCACAGCATCAGCAGATGCATCCTTCATCACCACAGCATCAGCAGATGCATCCTCCACCGCAGCATATGTACTATATGCCACCTCAACAACAGATTCAGCACCCTCCCATGGCACAACAAATGCCGCCACCACTACCACCACAACAACAATCACCACCCCCCCCCACCAATGTATGTCCTCAATTGGATATTGAGCCACCCACACAGTCCCCAAGACTGAGTGACGACAACCTCACACAGAGCCAGGAATATGTGCCGGAGACACCTATACAGCCACAAGTGCCCCCCATGGAATCCAATATCCCCGCACAGTCCCAGCAGGATGCTCTACTGAGGCTCATTCACAGGGAGCTTAGACTTACTAGGCTCCAGCAGCAGCAGGATTTCAGGAGGCTACAGAGCCAGATGGACATACATAATGCCGCACTCGTCCGCCTGGCAGAGGCAGTGGAGAGGGTTGCAGATAGGCCGCAAACTCCCTCCTCACTCGCATCCCCCGTTATCTCCCTGCAGGACCCTGAATCGCATGTTTTAGCCTCCCAGTCAGCTGGTGTGCGTCGCCCAAGACGCCACACTTCCATCCCAAGTACCTCTCCTCCAAAGGCCAAATCCCGCCGCAAGCATTAATAAGTATTTTTCTTTTTAAATTATTTCCAGATATATAATATCTAATTTTTTTTTATGAAGCACTTTCTTAAGTGTGATTTCCATCTCATAAATATGCATATATTTTTCTAATCCAAATTAGAAAATATATTTCAAAATTGTTTTAATAGCTGTTTATTTTCAAAACATTAACAGCTTTATTCATTTTTATTTCACATGATGTCAATTAATATGCAGGTGTACATTGTTGATAAATGTATGTGTCCTTTTATTGAGGATATTATGCCGTTTAAGAATACTTGGGGATACGTGTCTGAAATTTATACAGTATATGCTATCTAACATTGGTCAACGTGACATGTGTAAATGTTATGATTTATATTCCACAAGCATATGTTGTTTGCTCCTTCAGATGAAGCTAATAAGGCTTATACAGTTATAGAAGAGTTGAAAAGTAAATATTCCTTCCTGTTGATATGGCCAAACACCTTGCATTCATTATAGTCCTATGTGGAATGTAATATCTGAAATATATACCTATCATGACTAATACCTATCATGACTAATGCACTCCTTTTTGTCAAGATTATTATTCAATATTTAGAATAATTAGATAAATGTATCTTTATGATATTTAAGCAATGATGTATACACAACATATATGTGATTGCCATGATATAGAGGTGATTAATACATTTTAATTGACATCATATGAACAGACACAGACTCTCCCTGGGACCAATGCACTTTTAAAATGTTTCAATAACTCCATGTTAAAGACAATACTTCATATCTCTTGAAGTATGGAATATTAAGCACTTATGTATTTTGGTTAATAGTCTAAATATTGCAAATGTATTATCTGCTTTAGCAGACATGACATTACATATATTTTATAAATATTAGTACTATGACACATAACTTTAATGTGTCATCGTTTTGTATTGAATAAATATGATTTTCACATTGAAAATTACATTTGAATGAGGGTAAATCTGTAATAATAAAACTCATCTTCATTATAAACAACTTATTTCCTTTGAATTATTTTTCTATATGTATTGAGATTATATATAGCATCCCTGGGCAAAGGTTTCATTTTGAATAGGTAGATATTTTATTTATATTTATAATATTTTACCAGGAAAGATACATTGAGATTTCTATAGTTTTCAAGTATGTCCTGGGTACACAAAACATTGCATTGATACAATGGGTACAATAAAATAAAAAACAATAATAATACATATGCCCAAACATTTAACATAGAACAGGTAGGAAATATATAATCAACAATGACAGGTGCATTCTGTTTTGAGATATGTAGAGAGGGATCTCTTAAAGGATATTAGGCATGGGGAAGGTTTAAAAGTGTGCGGGAGGTCGTTCCATAATTGTGGTGCTTGCATATATTTTTATATGCACATACATATTGAAATTTCTATGACAACATGGGTGCAAATATTCCTATACATAGGACCAATAAATGTAGCATATATAATGTTATTTGTACATTGAAACACTCATAAATTTTTTTTGATTTGCAATTTCAATGAGAAACAGGCCTCAAAAAAGCTCTTTTTTCCTCCTTTACACCTAGTTGAGCTGGGGGTAATATGTCTCAATGTATCGACAGCCTCCGACAGTGTATTAACGGTTAGCGCTTTCATTGGAAACCTGGTATAATTTATCGATTAACGGCTTCTATTACTTTCTATGGGACGCGAAAATCTTTTCGGCAGCCGAAGTCCGGAAGCCGATATAGAGGTATAACGCGCCATTGGAAACAGTCGTTAAACGCTATTGCTTTCGACAGCATATTTAACGGTTTGCGAGTGCACGCAAACTGAATTACGACTCAATGGAAGTGAGGCCTAAATTGGTTGAGCAAACAATTTGCTTATATGAGTCAAGCGTTTACGGCTCAGCAACTGAATAATACTTTTTTAGGGGTACAGCCAGTGGTCAACAGTGGGCCACAGGCACAGGCATAAGTACTCAGATATTATCTGAGGGGAGAGAAATATCAAATGAAATAATGAATATTAAAAATTATACTAATCAAATTCTCTCCCTACAGCCCAGCAACGAAAGGCCTGAATGTCATGACAGGTGTCCCCAGTCTGGAAGTATTAATACTCTTCTATTTTTCAGTTGTCCCTAAGCATTATTCCCACAGATAAATTTGCAGAACAATCCCTACAGGAGAAAGTATCCCCTAACTGCAGTACTGTATACAGGAAGCCCGTTATCCCTATTACAGAGGAGGCAGTCGATAAGGATTGTGCCGCGTAAGGTGATATAATGAATCTAAGTAAACCGTTGCAAAGTCCACCAATGCTCAAACATGATAACTTTATGTTTGAAATGGTAGAAGCTGCGGGGAGATATTATGCATCAACTGAGATCCAGGATTCTGTTACTAACCCTATCATGGGGTTAATTGATACTGGATCTCAGGCAATTATTCTTTCCCACAGATATTACAAACAGCTAGATGAGCTAACACCCCATAAACCTAAGCTAAGGGAGTTTGATGGTTCACTAATAGGTGTTGATCCCCTCAAAGTTTGAGGTACGGCATGGTTGAAGCTAAAGATAGGAAACAGAGTCATAAGACACCCTGTCATTATAGTGGATTTGCCAATTGATCGCTTAATCATTGGTATTGATCTCCTGAAGCGATTAAGCACCATAATTGATTGCATAAATAATATAATTTGGTCACAAGTAAAAAGACCTATTAATTATGAGCAATCTATTATGTCTCACACCAGACATAACTGTCACATGGTGGAAGAGAAGCCAGATGCTGTGGAAATTCATTTTAGGAATAACTATCCTGCAGATAGATGATCAGATTACCCTAAGTGACTCTGATGATCATACCTTTAAAATTCTGCCTGGAAAGATAGCCAATATTTCTTTAGATGGCGATGTATTAACAATATCTCTCCACATGGGGGACCCTAAATCCCCTAAAGGGGGAGAACATTCGCAATTCCTCACAGAAATTGTGAATGTTAAAGAGGATCTATTTATCCCTATGCAAGTGCATGACCTTGGGAAAACTAAGTATGCCAAATTGAGCTTAAAACAGGAAGCTAGCTATATAAGTGAAGGCTTATTAGTGCAGATAGCTGAACCTCAGATGATTAAATATCTTTCTTCCCAAGACCACTGTGTCCATGGCCTGGATGACAGGTCTGAAAGCTATAACATCACAGCTAAATGTTTATTATCTATCTCTATAGGTAATAAATCAGCAAAGCACCTGATTTTAGTTTTAAATACTCTCCATAATCAAATATACATTGGCAATGATCTCTTACATAGATATGCCATACAAATAGATTTGATTAACTCTTGCCTCTGGAGTAGTGATGTCATGAATTGTTCGCCGGTGAATAGTTCCCGGCGAACATAGCTTGTTCGCGTTTACAGCAGCGGGCGAACATATGCGATGTTCGATCCACCCCCTATTCATCATCATTGAGTAAACTTTGACCCTGTATCTCACAGTCTGCAGACACATTTCAGCCAATCAGCAGCAGACACTCCCTCCCAGACCCTCCCAGCTCCTGGACAGCAGCCATTTTAGATTCATTCGGAAGCTGCATTGTTAGTGAGTGGAGGGACAGTGTAGCTGCTGCTGATTTCATAGGGAAATTGATAGCTAGGCTAGTGTATTCAGTGTCCACTACAGTCCTGAAGGGCTCATCTGATCTCTGCTGTAAGGACAGCACCCCAAAAAGCCCTTTTTAGGGCTAGAACATCAGTCTTTTTTTTTTGCCTGTGTAATTTTGACTGTGAAACATCAGTCTGCTAGTGTAATCCAATTGCAGTTGCCTGCCTGCAGTACCACCACTCATATCTGTTGTAACAGTAGTGTAAATTTAAAAAAAAAAAACTTTTTTGACTGTGAAACATCAGTCTGCTAGTGTAATCTAATAACAGTTGCCTGCCTGCCAGAGTGTGTGCCAGGCCCACTTGCCAACTAGTGCCACCACTCATATCTGTTGTAACAGTAGTGTAAATTTAAAAAAAAAAAAAAACTTTTTTGACTGTGAAACATCAGTCTGCTAGTTTAATCTAATTGCAGTTGCCTGCCTCCCAGCGTGTGTGCCAGGCCCACTTGCCAACTAGTGCCACCACTCATATCTGTTGTAACAGTAGTGTAAATTTAAAAAAAAAAAAAAAATTTTGACTGTGAAACATCAGTCTGCTAGTGTAATCTAATTGCAGTTGCCTGCCTGCCAGCGTGTGTGCAAGGCCCACTTGCCAACTAGTGCCATCACTCATATCTGTTGTAACAGTAGTGTACATTTAAAAAAAAAACTTTTTTGACTGTGAAACATCAGTCTGCTAGTGTAATCTAATTGCAGTTGCCTGCCTGCCAGCGTGTGTGCCAGGCTCACTTGCCAACTAGTTCCACCACTCATATCTGTTGTAACAGTAGTGTACATTTAAAAAAAAAACTTTTTTGACTGTGAAACATCAGTCTGCTAGTGTAATCTAATAGCAGTTGCCTGCCTGCCAGCGTGTGTGCCAGACCCACTTGCTAAGTGCCACCACTCATATCTGTTGTAACAGTAGTGTAAATTAAAAAAAAAAAACTTTTTTGACTGTGAAACATCAGTCTGCTAGTGTAATCTAATTGCAGTTGCCTGCCTGCCAGCGTGTGTGCCAGGCCCACTTGCCAACTAATGCCACCACTCATATCTGTTGTAACAGTAGTGTAAATTTAAAAAAACAAACTTTTTTGACTGTGAAACATCAGTCTGCTAGTGTAATCTAATTGCAGTTGCCTGCCTGCCAGCGTGTGTGCCAGGCCCACTTGCCAACTAGTGCCACCACTCATATCTGTTGTAACAGTAGTATAAATTTAAAAAAAACACTTTTTTGACTGTAAAAAACATCAGTCTGCTAGTGTAATCTAATTGTAGTTGTCTGCCTGCCAGCGTGTGTGCCAGACCCACTTGCCAACTAGTGCCACCACTCATATCTGTTGTAACAATAGTGTAAATTTTTTAAAATAAAATCTTTTTTGACTGTGAAACATCAGTCTGCTAGTGTAATCTAATTGTAGTTGCCTGCCTGCCAGCGTGTGTGCCAGGCCCACTTGCCAACTAGTGCCACCACTCATATCTGTTGTAACAGTAGTGTAAATTTTTTTTTAAAAAAAATTTTGACTGTAAAACATCAGTCTGCTAGTGTAGTCTAATTGTAGTTGCCTGCCTGCCAGCGTGTGTGCGAGGCCCACTTGCCAACTTGTGCCACCACTCATATCTGTTGTAACAGTAGTGTAAATTTAAAAAAAAAACTTTTTTGACTGTGAAACATCAGTCTGCTAGTGTAATCTAATTGCAGTTGCCTGCCTGCCAGCGTGTGTGCCAGGCCCACTTGCCAACTAGTGCCATCACTCATATCTGTTGTAACAGTAGTGTAAATTTAAAAAAAAAACTTTTTTGACTGTGAAACATCAGTCTGCTAGTGTAATCTAATTGCAGTTGCCTGCCTGCCAGCGTGTGTGCCAGGCCCACTTGCCAACTAATGCCACCACTCATATCTGTTGTAACAGTAGTGTAAATTTAAAAAAACAAACTTTTTTGACTGTGAAACATCAGTCTGCTAGTGTAATCTAATTGCAGTTGCCTGCCTGCCAGCGTGTGTGCCAGGCCCACTTGCCAACTAGTGCCACCACTCATATCTGTTGTAACAGTAGTATAAATTTAAAAAAAAAACTTTTTTGACTGTAAAAAACATCAGTCTGCTAGTGTAATCTAATTGTAGTTGTCTGCCTGCCAGCGTGTGTGCCAGACCCACTTGCCAACTAGTGCCACCACTCATATCTGTTGTAACAATAGTGTAAATTTTTTAAAATAAAATCTTTTTTGACTGTGAAACATCAGTCTGCTAGTGTAATCTAATTGTAGTTGCCTGCCTGCCAGCGTGTGTGCCAGGCCCACTTGCCAACTAGTGCCACCACTCATATCTGTTGTAACAGTAGTGTAAATTTTTTTTTAAAAAAATTTTGACTGTAAAACATCAGTCTGCTAGTGTAGTCTAATTGTAGTTGCCTGCCTGCCAGCGTGTGTGCGAGGCCCACTTGCCAACTTGTGCCACCACTCATATCTGTTGTAACAGTAGTGTAAATTTAAAAAAAAAATAATTTTTGACTGTGAAACATCAGTCTGCTAGTGTAATCTAATTGCAGTTGCCTGCCTTCCAGCGTGTGTGCCAGGCCCACTTGCCAACTAGTGCCATCACTCATATCTGTTGTAACAGTAGTGTAAATTTAAAAAAAAAACTTTTTTGACTGTGAAACATCAGTCTGCTAGTGTAATCTAATTGCAGTTGCCTGCCTGCCAGCGTGTGTGCCAGGCCCACTTGCCAACTAGTGCCACCACTCATATCTGTTGTAACAGTAGTGTAAATTTAAAAAAAAAAACTTTTTTGACTGTGAAACATCAGTCTGCTAGTGTAATCTAATTGCAGTTGCCTGCCTGCCAGCATGTGTAAATAGCCAAATAATGTCCCAGGAGCCGGCAAACGTAAAATATATCCAAACTTTATTGAAATAGTATAAAAACAGCAAACGGTTCAGTCCGTCAATCCAACAGCACAAACTGACCAGTTAAAAATAATGTGATAAGTAATACATCAGAGGGACTTGTCAATCATGATAATCTGACATTTACTGATATTTGTTGTGTCACTGATTTACAGGAACTTTTAAATGAAGACACAATTGACACTGAAGGTTTGATTACTGAAAAAATATAAATTTAAGTAAATTCAAGAAAAAAAGTGAATTTTATCCTGTCCATTCCAGATCTAATGCTGTAGAGATTTTTCAGAAAGTGGTTGAAGACAAGCTCAGGGCACTAAACAGCATACCCAAACAGAGTAAAAAGAATTTGTCCTTTAAGGAAAGAGCAGCGCTAGACAAATTAAATCAGAATGAGTCTATCATCATAAGGCCTTCCGATAAGGGAGGAAATGTAGTGGTTTTAGACAGAGTTAACTATTTAAAAGAAGCCAACAGACAGCTACAGGACAGGGAAGTATATATAAAACTAAAAGACAACCCCACCATTAAATTCAAAAAAGAATTGGTTGAATTAGTTTCATACGCTAGATGTAATAATATCATTAATGAGACCATTAAAGAAAGCTTAGTCCCTGAACATCCAGTTATCCCAATCTACCACTATTTGCCTAAAATCCACAAGGACATTACCAACCCTCCTGGGCGTCCTATAATAGCCGGCATTAATTCTTTAAACGAACCCCTCTCAGATTTGATTGACAGTTTTCTTCAACCCATTGTCAAGGAATTACCTAGTTTCATACAGGATACCACCTCTCTAATTTTAAAACTTGAAAATGTGGAATGGAAATTTAATTACAGATTCTTGGTGCTGGATGTGACATCCTTATACACCTCTATTACACATGTCAAAGGTTTACATGCGATAGATTACTTCTTAAACAACAAAAGTAACTTTAACCCTGCTACTAAACAATTTCTGTTAAACTCCATTGAATACCTTCTGACTCACAATTTCTTTATGTTCGATGGGGGTTTCTATCTCCAGGGACGTGGAACAGCTATGGGGGCGAAATTTGCCCCCTGCTATGCCAATCTCTTTATGGGATGGTGGGAGCTTTTCCACGTGTTTGGGGATAGGAACCCCTATCGACATAATATTGTGTTTTTTGCCAGATATATTGATGATCTGATACTGATTTTGGACTGTGCGGACAGCACTGTTGATGATTTTTGCACTTACCTGAATAACAATGACCATAATATTAAATTGGTGGGTGAACATAGTCATGACAGAATTAACTTTCTGGATATTACCATTATTGGTAATATTGACACAGGAGCAATAGAGACTGACCTATATAGAAAGGCCACAGCAGGAAATACTATCCTTGAGTTTAAGTCATGTCACCCTAGACACACGCTACAAGGGATTCCCAAAGGTCAATATATTAGGGCCAAAAGGAACTGTACAAATGAAAGTAATTACCAAAAGCAAGCAGACATTATTACACAGAGATTGAGAGAAAGAGGTTACAATGAAACCATTTTAGACAAAGCCCGCAAAGAGGTAGATATTATACCGAGGAATACACTCTTGCAATACAAAAATAAAAACAAAAGACAGATGGAGAAAGGTAAACCTAAGTTTATTACTACTTACAGCCTTGAATATAATAAAATCTGTGAAATAATAAGGGAATCCCTACCAATCTTACATACTGATCCGATCCTTAAAGGGATTGTCAGTGAAGGCTGCCAGTTTATCTCCAAGAGAGGAAAAACACTGGGTAACTATGTTTCACCATCTGATCTACCAAGATTAACACAGAATTGCTGGCTTAAACAAAAAAAGGGTTTCTCTAAATGCAGACACAGGATATGTAAAACATGTGAATCTGTAAATGAAGGTGAATTTTTCACCTCTTCCAGTACTGGTAAAGTGCATCAAATCAAGTTTTACATAACATGTGTTACTACACATGTCATTTACCTTTTGACATGCAGAGGCTGTTTAAAACAGTACGTGGGGAGGTCCAAAAGACCCCTGAAAGAACGATTCCTGGAACATGTGCGTTCTATAGAGGATCCGGATTCTGACACCCCCATTGCTAGACATTTTAAAACATTCCACAACTCTGATGCGTCTCTCTTGTCCTTGCAGGGTATAGACCATGTTCCACGGTGGAGAAGAGGTGGCAATAGACAAAACAAACTTAATTTAAGAGAGGTATACTGGATATTTACCCTAAATACGTCTATGCCCCATGGTCTAAACCTAAGGAGGGATATAGATTTATGTGTCTAGAGAGCTGTACATATATGAAAATTTCTTTCTTTCCTTATTTTGACCTGATAAACTTTCTATTGTGTTAATTGTTTGAATTGAATTAGAATATTTGTTATAATTTATGAATTTTGTAATTTTGTGAATCAAAATCTTTTTAACATTATAACATTCTATGAATTACTATATAACTGCAATTCTAACTACTATGAAATGTTTATCTTTTTGTATGTTTTCCTGTAATATGTAGGAATGAGTGTTTTTACATTTAAATAAGTTATATACACTGCATGAGGGAGATAACTATTTCTAAACATTTAAATATTAATATATGAGATGTATCTTTAAATATATTCACAGCTGTAGCCTATTTAAGTGGAAGGCAGCTGCTGCTCCTTTAAGCAGTGAACAAGTGCTTGGTAAGCACGAAACATGTCTGCTGCATGAGGAGCGCAGCTTCTCTCCCTTTTGTGTATTTTTAACTGGTCAGTTTGTGCTGTTGGATTGACGGACTGAACCGTTTGCTGTTTTTATACTATTTCAATAAAGTTTGGATATATTTTACGTTTGCCGGCTCCTGGGACATTATTTGGCTATTTGGATTACCTATTTCTGGGCGTATGGGACGGATGCGCTGTGGTCCCTTTGCCGGCTTCTGTGGCTTGACGTCATCCCCACTCTCCTGTGTGCCGTAACCCGGAAGTACTGCCTAATGCGGTGAGGGAGGAAAGAGCGCACTGCTGGTTTGTTTGTTTGCTGCCAGCATGTGTGCCAGGCCCACTTGCCAACTAGTGTCACCAGTCATATCTGTTGTAACAGTAGTGTAAATTTAAAAAAAACACTTTTTTGACTGTGAAACATCAGTCTGCTAGTGTAATCTAATTGTAGTTGCCTGCCTGCCAGCGTGTGTGCCAGGCCCACTTGCCAACTAGTGCCACCACTCATATCTGTTGTAACAGTAGTGTAAATTTTTTTTACATTTTTTTTTGACTGTTAAACATCAGTCTGCTAGTGTAGTCTAATTGCAGTTGCCTGCCTGCCAGCGTGTGTGCCAGGCCCACATGCCAACTTGTGCCACCACTCATATCTGTTGTAACAGTAGTGTAAATTTAAAAAAAAAAAAACTTTTTTGACTGTGAAACATCAGTCTGCTAGAGTAATCTAATTGCAGTTGCCTGCCTGCCAGCGTGTGTGCCAGGCCCACTTGCCAACTAGTGCCACCACTCATATCTGTTGTAACAGTAGTGTAAATTTAAAAAAAAAAAACTTTTTGGACTGTGAAACATCAGTCTGCTTGTGTAATGTAATTGCAGTTGCCTGCTTGCCAGTGTGTGTGCCAGGCTCACAGCGTATACTGTGCCCACTTGCCCAGTGCCACCACTCATATCTTGTTTAATAGTAGTCTAAGTGTACATTTAAAAAAAAATAAACTTTTTTGACTGTGAAACATCAGTCTGCTTTTTTGTGTCAGGCTCACGGCGTATACTGTGCCCACTTGCCCAGTGCCACCACTCATATCTTGTTTAATAGTAGTGTCAGTGTACATTTTAAAAAAAAAAACTTTTTGGATTGTGAAACATCAGTCTGCTTTTTTGTGTCAGGCTCACAGCGTATACTGTGCCCACTTGCCCAGTGCCACCACTCATATCTTGTTTAATACTAGTGTAAGTGTACATTTAAAAAAAATGACAGGCAGAGGCAGGCCACCCCGCAGGTGCCGTCGTGGTCGTGGTGCTGTGATTCCCTTTGACCCTACAATAAGGCCCAGTGTTCAGAGGCCACGTACCATGAACGCAAAATGTTCTGAGGAGGACCTAGTTGACTGGCTAACACAGGACACCCAATCTTCTACAGCTTCTGCTTGGAACCTTGACGCACCATCCACCTCCAGCTTAGCTTCGGGCACCTCTCAAGTGACCACTCGCCCGCCTGCCGCCACCACCAACACTAGCACCACAGCCGCTTCACTTGATCTGTCAGAGGAGTTATTGACACATCAGTTTGAAGAAATGAGTGATGCGCAACCATCATTGACAGAGGATGTAGATAACAGTGATATGTCTCAGTCAGGCAGCATTACAGACATGGACGTACGGTGTGATGATGATGATGATGATGTTGTACCTGCTGCTGCTTCCTTTGTTGATTTGTCAGATACAAGTGAAGCGGTTGATAATGATGCATCCGTGGATGTCACGTGGCAGCCCGCTAGAAGAGAAGAAGAAGAGGGGGAAAGTTCAGATGGGGAGACAGAGAGGAGGAGGAGGAGATGAGTTGAAAGCAGGGGGAGGTCGTCGCTAGTGATGTTGCGAACCTAAAATTTTGTGTTCGCGAATGGCGAATGCGAACTTCCGCAAAAGTTTGCAAACCGGCAAACCGGGCGAACCGCCATAGACTTCAATAGGCAGGTGAATTTTAAAACCCACAGGGACTCTTTCTGGCCACAAAAGTGATGGAAAAGTTGTTTCAAGGGGACTAACACCTGGACTGTGGTATGCCGGAGGGGGATCCATGGCAAACTCCCATGGAAAATTACATAGTTGAGGGAAACTGACTGCTATTATTTCACAATAAAAAAGTGTGGTTTTTTTTCAAATGTATGTACACTACTGTTTTAGCAGATATGACTTGCACTGGTGTGACACTGTGCCCTTTAGGACCTGGAATGCACACGTTTGAGGGAAACTGACTGCTATTATTTCACAGTAAAAAAAGTTTTTTTTTTTTAAATGTATGTAAACTATTGTTTTAGCAGATATGACTTGCACTGGTGTGACACTGTATCCTGGCAGGACCTGGAACGCAAACGTGTGAAGGAAACTGACTGCTATTATTTCACAGTAAAAAAAAAGTTTTTTGTTTTTTTTAAATGTACACTACTGTTTTAGCAGATATGACTTGCACTGGTGTCACACTGTGCCCTGGCAGGACCAGAAACGCACACGTGTGAAGGAAACTGACTGCTATTATTTCAAATTAAAAAAAGGTTTTTTTTTTTTTTTAAATGTACACTACTGTTTTAGCAGATATGACTTGCACTGGTGTCACACTGTTCCCTGGCAGGACCTCAAACGCACACGTGTGAAGGAAAATGATTGCTATTATTTCAAATTAAAAAAAGTTTTTTTTTTTATTTTAAATGTACACTACTGTTTTAGCAGATATGACTTGCACTGGTGTCACACTGTGCCCTGGCAGGACCTCAAACGCACACGTGTGAAGGAAAATTACTGCTATTATTTCAAATTAAAAAAAGTTTTTTTTTTTTTTTTTAAATGTACACTACTGTTACACCAGATATGAGTGGTGGCACTGGGCAAGTGGGCACAGTATACGCTGTGAGCCTGAGCTGGCAGGCAGGCTGCAATTAGATTACACAGGGAAAAAAAAAAAAAGCAGACTGATGTTCTAGCCCTAAAAAGGGCTTTTTGGGGTGCTGTCCTTACAGCAGAGATCAGATGAGTCCTTCAGGACTGTAGTGGACACTGAATACACTAGCCTAGCTATCGATTTCCCTATTAAATCAGCAGCAGCTACACTGTCCCTCCTCTCACTAAGAATGCAGGCTCCAAATTAATCTAAAATGGATGCTGTCCAGGAGGTGGGAGGGTCTGGGAGGGAGTGTCTGCTGCTGATTGGCTGGAATGTGTCTTGTGACTGTGAGCTACAGGGTCAAAGTTTACTCAATGATGACGAATAGGGGGCGAATCGAACATCGCATATGTTCGCCGTCCGCTGCGTACGCGAACATGCTATATTCGCTGTGAACTATTCGCAGCAGAACTGTTCGCGACATCACTAGTCGTCGCAAGGAGATAGTGGCACAGTCAGACAGCATGCATCGGCACCCAGGGTCAGCCAGACAGCACGCCAATCAACGCATGCTGTTGCCACCACCAGAATGCCGTCATCGCAGAGCTCAGCAGTGTGGCATTTTTTTTGTGTGTCTGCCTCTGACAACAGCGATGCCATTTGCAACCTGTGCCAAAAGAAACTGAGTCATGGGAAGTCCAACACCCACCTAGGTACAACTGCTTTGCGAAGGCACATGATCTCACATCACAAACGCCGATGGGATGAACACATGAGTAGAAGCAGCACACAAACTCAAAGCCGCCATCCTCCTCCTGGTCCAGCATCTTCAGCCACGTCAACAACTGCTGTCCTCCTTGCCCCCTCTCAACCATCCGCCACTCCGTCTCTCTTCTGTAGCAGTTCCTGCTCATCTGCCCACAGTCAGGTGTCTGTCAAGGACATGTTTGAGCGTAAGAAGCCAATGTCCCAAATCACCCTCTTGCCCGGCGTCTGACAGCTCGCTTGTCTGAACTCTTAGCCCGCCAGCTTTTACCATACAAGCTGGTGGAGTCTGAGGCGTTCAAAAAATTTGTAGCTATTGGGACACCGCAGTGGAAGGTACCCGGCCAAAATTTCTTTGCACAAAAGGCAATACCCAACCTGTACTCGATTGTGCGAAAGGAAGTAATGGCATGTCTGGCACACAGTGTTGGGGCAAGGGTCCATCTGACCACTGATAGCTGGTCTGCAAAGCATGGTCAGGGCAGGTATATTACCTACACTGTGCATTGGGTAAACCTGCTGACGGCTGCCAAACATGGAATGAGTGGCTCTGTAGTTGAGTTGGTGACACTGCCACGACTTGCAGGCAGGCCTGCTGCCACCTCCTCTACTCCTCCTACTCCATCCTCTTCCATAACCTCCTCGGCTGAGTCCTCTTCTGCTGCTGCGTCTTGCTCCACATCAACGGCACTCCCCCAGCTCCCCAGGTACTATTCCACATCCCGGATACGGCAGTGTCACGCCGTCTTGGGGTTGACTTGCCTGAAAGCAGAGAGTCACACCGGAACGCACAGGTGGATCAGTGGCTGACTCCACACCAACTGGAGATTGGCAAAGTGGTTTCTGACAATGGAAGTAATTTGTTGGCGGCATTAAATTTTGTATTTATTTATTTTTTGCTTTGTTTTTTTTTGTTTCAAAAGAGCTTTATTGATAAATCCCAGGTTTCACAAAGGTCAAGATAGCATATCAAAATAGTATACATTTCTTCAAAACAAATGTTTTTACCACATGAAGCAAGCTGTGCAAACTACTGAATGTGAATATAATGCAAGTATAAACAGATAACTTTTCCATCCGGATTGTGTAGGTATGCAAGCCGTGTCTGTGAAACCTTGATATATACCCCTATATATGTTCGCCGGGAACTGTTCTCCGGCGAACAGTTCGGGACATCACTAATGTTCGCCCGCCGCTGTGAACGCGAACAAGCTATGTTCGCTGGGAACTGTTCTCCGGCGAACTGTTCGTGACATCACTAGTTATCATATGTGTTATGATATCTATCCAGAACTGGTGTAGTCATAGGCATTCCCACCATATATGTAGTATAGTGCCCTCATCTGTGCAGCCCTTCCAGCACCTACCCGAGGAGGACGGGTATATCATTTTAAGTCTGCTCGGAGTAAGGTACCACCTAGTGAGATATTTGAGGTTGGTCTCCTGGACCTGTGCCAAGATGGAAGAAGATTTGTTGTTAGTGAATATCCTTTTCCAAACACTTAGTGTCTGTTCTAGCTTTAGATTTTTCCCCATGCCCTTGTGTATGTCAGGAGGTGGTCTGTATCATGTACTTGAAGCTTCTCGTACAAGATGGCTATCAAGTGCGGATGCGGGTGCTTTGCTATGCAAAGCTTTTCAAAGTCAGTCAGCTGTCTCAATAAGGATTCCCTTTGTCTGTGGGTGTTGATGAAGTGGCTTATCTGGGCATGTGCTAGCCAATTCAAGAGTACGTCTGTTTCTGAAATATCTTCCAATTTTTTTTAACTGGTGTTGATCTGTCAGGTGGAATATTGTGTTCTGTTCCGCTGTTTGTCCAGTTTGTGGATGCCTCCTCAGTATGCTCAAAGGGAGGTCTGGATTTCCCATATATGGTGTCATTGGGGATACTAAAGTGATTATATGTGTGGAGGTGTGTATGACCTTGTCCCAAACAGCAAAAAATTCCTTAAGGAGAGGGTATCTCTCTATTATGTGGTGGTCTATCTTTTTTTGATAACCACGCTATATATCCAGAGTTGTTTGTGTGTAAAATAGCCCTGTCCATCTGTACCCAATGCTTTTTGGTATCATTAGCACACCTTTCCACAAGTCTCTGTAGCATAATTGTCTGTCTGTATGTCTGTATATCTGTATGTTAGGGATGCCCAACCCCCCACTCATCTTTTGGTATATACAAGGTCTGTTTATTAATTCTCGGTTTTTTGCCATTCCATATAAATTTCTTTAGTGTGTTTTGAAGTCTTGAAATGAAGTCTAGCGGCAATGACACCGGGAGTGTTTGTAAGATATAGAGAATTCGGGGCAACACGTTCATCTTTATCACACTTATTCTGCCCAGCCATGACAAATTTTTATTCTTCCAGTTAGAAAGACAAGTGTCCTCTCCAAATATTTCTAATTGGCCTTGGTTATTTCATTCTATCCTTCTGTTTTCTTAACGGGCTTGTTAATATTAACTGGGACAATTTTTCCTCCGGTAGTGATATGTTTAGGACTTCTGATGTATTAATATTTAATAGGAAATTGGAGTAAACTCCGTATTTCTGGGTTATTTTAAGAGCCTGCGGGAGGGACGTTTCAGATTTTGTAAGCATTAACAGGATGTCATCTGCGTACATTGCCAACTTGTGTTCTGTGCCACCTATTTTGATACTCGCAACTTGTGTCTTCACGCGAATCTTGAAGGCCAGGATTTCTATGGATATTGCACATAGAATCAAAGGAAGGGGGCAACCCTGTCTAGTGCCGTTTGGAATTGTAAAATTGTAATTGCCGTTAACCTTAATTTTAGCTGTTGGCTTAGTAGTAGAGAGAAAAGATCATCTCTATGAACGCCCCGCTAAAGCTCAGTTTCGACAGAGTGACCCGCAAGAAAGACTAGCTCACCCTGTTGAAAGCTTTTTTGGCATCTGTGGATGTCAGTGTCAGTGGTATCCCATTGTCTCTTGTGTAAGATACAATCTGCAACACCTTGAGGGTGTTGTCCCTTGTCTCTCGACCCGGGACAAAACCCACCTGATCCGGGTCTATTAATTTTGGGAGTATTTTGTTTATGCGTGTAGCTAGTATTTTCGCATATATTTTTATATCGGAATTGAGCAGTAAGATCGGGTCGGATGTTTTCGGGCCTATCCGGCGCTTTGCCCGGTTTCAGGAGAACTGTGATATGTGCTTCTAGCTGATTTTGTGAGAACCCCACTTCTTCCAAGAGTGCATTATATGTGTCTGCTAAGTGCGGAATGAGTAATGCTGAGAATTTTTTATAATAAGTGATACTAAAACCGTCCGGGCCCAGACTTTTTCCCGTCGGTGTGTCTTTTATTGCTATAAAAATTTAATTGTGTCAAATAGGTGCCTCTAATTGTTTTGCTTCCTCTATAGTAACCTGTGGTGTTTCCAGATTCTTTAAATAACGGTCCGGCTCCTTCCCCACGTCTCTATCATATGCGGCGTTATCAGATATTGGGGTATTCCCTTTTAGGTTATATAGTGAGGAGTAGTATATTCTTAGGCCTAGATTTAGAGTTCAGCGGTAGCCGTGAAAACCAGCGTTAGAGGCTCCTAACGCTGGTTTTAGGCTACCGCCGGTATTTGGAGTCAGTGATTAAAGGGTCTAACGCTCACTTTTCAGCCGCGACTTTTCCATACCGCAGATCCCCTTACGTCAATTGCGTATCCTATCTTTTCAATGGCACATCGCCGCCACTCGATTAAATTTTTTTAACCCCTAATCTGCCGACCGCCACCTACGTTATACTTATGTACCCCTAATCTGCTGCCCTTAACCCCGCCGACCCCTGTATTATATTTATTAACCCCTAACCTGCCCCCCACAACGTCGCCGCCAGCTACTTACAATAATTAACCCCTAATCTTCCGACCGCAAAGCGCCGCCACCTACGTTATCCTTATGTACCCCTAATCTGCTGCCCCTAACACCGCCGACCCCTATATTATATTTATTAACCCCTAATCTGCCCCCCTCAACGTCGCCGACACCTGCCTACACTTATTAACCCCTAATCTGCCGAGCGGACCTGAGCGCTACTATAATAAAGTAATTAACCCCTAATCCGCCTCACTAACCCTATCATAAATAGTATTAACCCCTAATCTGCCCTCCCTAACATCGCCGACACCTAACTTCAATTATTAACCCCTAATCTGACGACCGGAGCTCACCGCTACTATAATAAATGGATTAACCCCTAAAGCTAAGTCTAACCCTAACACTAACACCCCCCTAAGTTAAATATAATTTAAATCTAACGAAATTAATTAACTCTTATTAAATAAATTATTCCTATTTAAAGATAAATACTTACCTGTAAAATAAATCCTAATATAGCTACAATATAAATTATAATTACATTGTAGCTATTTTAGGATTAATATTTATTTTACAGGCAATTTTGTAATTATTTTAACCAGGTACAATAGCTATTAAATAGTTAAGAACTATTTAATAGTTACCTAGTTAAAATAATAACAAATTTACCTGTAAAATAAATCCTAACCTAAGTTATAATTAAACCTAACACTACCCTATCAATAAATTAATTAAATAAACTACCTACAATTACCTACAATTAACCTAACACTACACTATCAATAAATAAATTAAATACAATTGCTACAAATAACTACAATTACATAAACTAACTAAAGTACAAAAAATAAAAAAGAACTAAGTTACAAAAAATAAAAAAATATTTACAAACATAAGAAAAATATTACAACAATTTTAAACTAATTACACCTACTCTAAGCCCCCTAATAAAATAACAAAGCCCCCCAAAATAAAAAATTCCCTACCCTATTCTAAATTAATAAAGTTAAAAGCTCTTTTACCTTACCAGCCCTGAACAGGGCCCTTTGCGGGGCATGCCCCAAGAATTTCAGCTCTTTTGCCTGTAAAAAAAAACATACAATACCCCCCCCCCAACATTACAACCCACCACCCACATACCCCTAATCTAACCCAAACCCCCCTTAAATAAACCTAACACTAAGCCCCTGAAGATCTTCCTACCTTGTCTTCACCATACAGGTTCATCGATCCGTCCTGAAGAGCTCCTCCGATGTCCTGATCCAAGCCCAAGCGGGGGGCTGAAGAGGTCCATGATCCGGTCAAAGTCTTCATCCAAGCGGGGCAGAAGAGGATCTTCCATCCGATTGAAGTCTTCATCCAGGCGGCATCTTCTATGGTCTTCCATCCGGAGCGAAGCGGCAGGATCCTGAAAACCTCAAGCGCGGAACATCCATCCGGCCCGACGACTGAACGACGAATGACGGTTCCTTTAAGGGACGTCATCCAAGATGGCGTCCCTCGAATTCCGATTGGCTGATAGGATTCTATCAGCCAATCGGAATTAAGGTAGGAATATTCTGATTGGCTGATGGAATCAGCCAATCAGAATCAAGTTCAATCCGATTGGCTGATCCGATCAGCCAATCAGATTGATCTCGCATTCTATTGGCTGATCGGAACAGCCAATAGAATGCGAGCTCAATCTGATTGGCTGATTGGATCAGTCAATCGGATTGAACTTGATTCTGATTGGCTGATTCCATCAGCCAATCAGAATATTCCTACCTTAATTCCGATTGGCTGATAGAATCCTATCAGCCAATCGGAATTCAAGGGACGCCATCTTGGATGACGTCCCTTAAAGGAACCGTCATTCGTCGGGAGACGCCGGAAGAAGAGGATGGATCCGCCTCGGCTGCTTCAAGATGGACCCGCTCCGCACCGGATGCAAGAAGATCGAAGATGCCGCTTGGAGAAGATGTTTGCCGGTCCGGATGTCCTCTTCTTGCCGGATAGGAGGAAGACTTTGGAGCCTCTTCTGGACCTCTTCAGCACCGGATGCCAGGACGGATCGGTGATACCTGGATGGTGAAGACAAGGTAGGAAGATCTTCAGGGGCTTAGTGTTAGGTTTATTTAAGGGGGGTTTGGGTTAGATTAGGGGTATGTGGGTGGTGGGTTGTAATGTTGGGGGGGGTATTGTATTTTTTTTTTACAGGCAAAAGAGCTGATTTTCTTGGGGCATGCCCCGCAAAGGGCCCTGTTCAGGGCTGGTAAGGTAAAAGAGCTTTTACATTTATTAATTTAGAATAGGGTAGGGAATTTTTTATTTTGGGGGTCTTTGTTATTTTATTAGGGGGCTTAGAGTAGGTGTAATTAGTTTAAAATTGTTGTAATATTTTTCTGATGTTTGTAAATATTTTTTTATTTTTTGTAACTTAGTTCTTTTTTATTTTTTGTACTTTAGTTAGTTTATGTAATTGTAGTTATTTGTAGCAATTGTATTTAATTTATTTATTGATAGTGTAGTGTTAGGTTAATTGTAGGTAATTGTAGGTAGTTTATTTAATTAATTTATTGATAGGGTAGTGTTAGGTTTAATTATAACTTAGGTTAGGATTTATTTTACAGGTAAATTTGTTATTATTTTAACTAGGTAACTATTAAATAGTTCTTAACTATTTAATAGCTATTGTACCTGGTTAAAATAATTACAAAGTTACCTGTAAAATAAATATTAATCCTAAAATAGCTACAATGTAATTATAATTTATATTGTAGCTATATTAGGGTTTATTTTACAGGTAAGTATTTAGCTTTAAATAGGAATAATTTATTTAATAAGAGTTAATTTATTTCGTTAGATGTAAATTATATTTAAGTTAGGGGGATGTTAGTGTTAGGGTTAGACTTAGCTTTAGGGGTTAATCCATTTATTATAGTAGCGGTGAGGTCCGGTCGTCAGATTAGGGGTTAATAATTGAAGTTAGGTGTCGGCGATGTTAGGGAGGGCAGATTAGGGGTTAATACTATTTATGATAGGGTTAGTGAGGCGGATTAAGGGGTTAATAACTTTATTATAGTAGCGCTCAGGTCCGCTCGGCAGATTAGGGGTTAATAAGTGTAGGCAGGTGTCGGCGACGTTGAGGGGGGCAGATTAGGGGTTAATAAATATAATATAGGGGTCGGCGGTGTTAGGGGCAGCAGATTAGGGGTACATAGGGATAATGTAAGTTGCGGCGGTTTACGGAGCGGCAGATTAGGGGTTAAAAAAAATATGCAGGGGTCAGCGATAGCGGGAGCAGCAGATTAGGGGTTAATAAGTGTAAGGTTAGGGGTGTTTAGACTCGGGGTACATGTTAGAGTGTTAGGTGCAGACGTAGGAAGTGTTTCCCCATAGGAAACAATGGGGCTGCGTTAGGAGCTGAACGCTGCTTTTTTGCAGGTGTTAGGTTTTTTTTCAGCTCAAACAGCCCCATTGTTTCCTATGGGAGAATCGTGCACGAGCACGTTTTTGAGGCTGGCCGCGTCCGTAAGCAACTCTGGTATCGAGAGTTGCATTTGCAGTAAAAATGCTCTACGCTCCTTTTTTGGAGCCTAACGCAGCATTTGTTTGAACTCTCGATACCAGAGTTAAATTTATGGTGCGGCCAGAAAAAAGCCCGCGGAGCGTTAACAGCCCATCTACCGCCAAACTCCAAATCTAGGCCTTAGTGTTTCTGCAATGCCCTTACTGTCCTCATGCTGTTTCCCTTGCCTGTCTACGATGTTTGGGATATATGACCTGTATTGTTTGCGCTTTAAAGCCTTTGCCAGGAGCGTCCCCGGTTTATTGCCAAATTCAAAGTATTGCTGTTTAAGGTGAAGTGCTTTTGTTTATGTCTCTTTGAGTTGCAAAGCCTGAAGCTCTCCTCTTACTTGTGCTAGGGAATTGAATGCAGTGGCTAAGGTTGTGTCTTTTTTATGTTCAGTTTCCCAATAAGCAATTTGTGCTTTTAGTGAGTTATAGTATTGCCTATTCTGTTTGCGCTGTTGTGCCTTAATTTTAATCAGTAGCCCTCTTATGACAGCTTTATGAGCTTCCCAAATTAATGAGGGCTTGGACTGCTCTACCTTGTTTATTCTGAAATTCTCCTCTAGTTCTTTCTCTAATTCTAACACATTCTTTGGGTTGTTCAACAGATTCTCATCCAAACGCCAGATGTATGGCATCAACGGTTTCTCAGGCCATTCGAAATCGAATACCACTGGGGCATGATCCAACCAGGTAATCGGTAGAATATCTACTCGATATGCCTGTTATAGAAATGCTGGGTCCATCAGAATGTAGTCTAGTCTAGAGTATGAGTGGTGAGGGTGTGAATAAAAAGTATAGTCCCTAGCACTAGGATGTAAGACCCGCCATGTGTCGCGTAACATGAGTTGCTGCAATTGCATATTTATAAATTTCAGGACCCTTCTGGGCACACTGGAGAAGCCACCAGATGTGTCAACCTTTGGGTCCAGGGGAGTATTGAAGTCCCCCCCAGGATTACTGCGCCTTTGCTAATTTCTAGCATCTTTTGTACAACTTTTTTCAGTGTGGCGTGTTGCTGTTGGTTAGGTAGGTGTACATTTACTAGGGTTACATACCTGTTGTACAACAGGCCTACAACAAAAATGTACCTTCCCCATCTCTCTCTACATGCATTGAATGGAACTGTATAGAACCCTTAATAAGAATTCCCACACCCCTTGTCTTGGACGTCCCTGAGGCCAGAAACATGTTTTGATATCTAGAATAGAGTGATTTCGGCTCCTTCCCTCTTTTGAAATGGGTTTCTTGTATAAATAGTATATCTCCTTCTTGTCTGTGCAGATCTCTAAAAGCCAAAGATCTCTTTTCAGGGCTATTGAGTCCCTTGGCATTTATGGTGATGAGGCGCAATTTGTGCGAGCATAACTATATCGCCTGGGCTGTCATACATCTACGCTGGTAGGGAAGTGGGTTGGGGGTAAAAGGTATTTTAGTGGGAAAGTGGGTGAGTCTCAATGGGGTTAGAGGGGTAGAGTGTGTATTCTACAGAAGTACTGTGGTAGTGATCTCAACCTGTACTGCTTCGCCCGTCAGATAAGGCAGGGTGCGCGTCTAACAAAGAAACTGTCACAGTGAGTGTCCGGTGTCAAGAGTGGTATTGGGGAGTGTTATCCCTTACCCCTAGACTGACATTCTGATACTTGTTTTGTATATATGATGCGTGTTTGCCTTAAGCAGGTGTGCAACTTTTCTGTTAATGTCTATATGCGGAGTCTCCATGTGTATAGCTATCAATCTAGTATCTATGTCGCATGAGGAGTTTGGGCCCTAGCGTCCTGTGTCTACATGCCCCTTCCATGTATATACAGTATATCTTCTAGTGCATAGTATTCTATGTAATCCCTGGGGTTGTGGCACATCTAGTGTGTGTGATACGGTCTATTCCGCGTGCCTCCTGTTTATTTTAGGGGAGCAGGTATATACTATGGCCCCTAGTTATCAAGCCGTCAACCTCAAATACGCTGGAATTCCGTAGCGTATTTATCGAGGCTGATTTGCTTTAGTTATCAAGGCCTAGACACAGGCAAAAGTAGAATATAGTGACGTAAGCTTCGATCCGCCGAACTCAGTCTGACACAGATCGATTCTTACGTCACTACAGATGTTCCGCACACAAGTTTAGCACAATCTGACTACTTTTGCTAGTTATCAAAAAACTAGCAGGTACGCTCGGCACTTTTCCGGCCCAGTGTACCTGGTTTTCAAACCGCCGCCCTGAAGGCGGCGGATCCCATAGGAATCAATGGGAGTCTGACCATAGCGAAAGTTCATGTTCGCTGCTGCCAGACATCCCATTGATTCCTATGGGAGATGTCTGCACCTAACACCCTAACATGTACCCCGAGTCTAAACACCCCTAATCTGTCCCCCCTACACCGCCGCAACTAAATAAATGTATTACCCCCTAAACCGCCGCTCCCAGATCCCACCGCCACTCTAATAAACTGATTAACCCCTAAACCGCAGCTCCCGGTCCCCGCCGCAACTATAATATATGTATTAACCCCTAAACCGCCGCTCCCGGTCCCCGCCGCAACTATAATATATGTATTAACCCCTAAACCGCCGCTCCCGGACACCGCCACCACCTACATTATACCTATTAACCCCTATCCTGCCCCCCCTACACTGCCACCACTATAATAAATTTATTAACCCCTAAACCTAAGTCTAACACTAACACCCCCCTAACTTAAATATTAATTAAATAAATCTAAATAATATTTCTCTTATTAACTAAATTAATCCTATTTAAAACTAAATACTTACCTGTAAAATAAACCCTAATATAGCTACAATATAAATAATAATTATATTGTAGCTATCTTAGGATTTATTTTTATTTTAAGGCAAATTTCAATTTATTTTAACTAGGTACAATAGCTATTAAATAGTTTTTAACTATTTAATAGCTACCTAGTTAAAATAAAGAGAAATTTACCTGTAAAATAAAAACTAACCTAAGTTACAATTACACCTAACACTACACTATCATTAACTAAATTATTCCTATTTAAAACTAAATACTTACCTGTAAAATAAACCCTAAGATAGCTACAACAGCCAATAGAATGCGAGCTCAATCTGATTGGCTGATTGGATCAGCCAATCGGATTGAACTTCAATCTGATTGGCTGATTCCATCAGCCAATCAGATTTTTCCTACCTTAATTCCGATTGGCTGATAGAATCCTATCAGCCAATCAGAATTGAAGGGACGCCATCTTGGATGACGTCCCTTAAAGGAACCTTCATTCGTCGTTAGTCATCGGGAAGAAGAGGACGGCTCCGCCTCGGCTCGTCTGAAGATGGCTCCGCTCCAGATGGATGAAGATTGAAGACGCCGCTTGGATGAAGACTTAAATCGGATGGAAGACCTCTTCAGCGCCGCTTGGATGAAGACTTCAATCGGATGGAAGACTTCTTCAGCGCCCCTTGGATGATGACTTCTGCCGCTCTGGATCTCTTCTTCAGTTCCATCGGTGGTCGGCTGGCTGAAGACGACTCAAGGTAGGATGATCTTCAGGGGGGTAGTGTTAGGTTTATTTAAGGGGGGTTTGGGTTAGAGTAGGGGTGTGTGGGTGCTGGGTTTTAATGTTGGGGGGGTTGTATTTTTATTTTACAGGCAAAAGAGCTGTTTTCTTTGGGGCATGCCCCGCAAAAGGCCCTTTTAAGGGCTGGTAAGGTAATAGAGCTGGTAACTTTTAAATGTAGAATAGGGTAGGGCATTTTTTTAATTTTGGAGGGCTTTGTTATTTTATTAGGGGGCTTAGATTAGGTGTAAGTAGCTTAAAATTGTTGTAATATTTTTGAAATGTTTGTAAATTATTTTTTTTATTTTTTGTTACTTAGCTTTTTTTATTTTTTGTACTTTAGTTAGTTTATTTAATTGTATTTAATTGTAGTTATTTGTAGGTAATTTATTTAATTAATGTAATGATAGTGTAGTGTTAGGTTTAATTGTAACTTAGGTTAGGATTTATTTTACAGGTAATTTTGTATTTCTTTTAGCTAGGTAGTTATTAAATAGTTAATAACTATTTAGTAACTATTCTAACTAGCTAAAATAAATACAAAGTTACCTGTAAAATAAATATAAATCCTAAAATAGCTACAATGTAATTATTAATTACATTGTAGCTATCTTAGGGTTTATTTTAAAGGTAAGTATTTAGTTTTAAATAGGAATAATTTATTAAAGTATAGTGTAGTGTTAGGTGTAATTGTAACTTAGGTTAGTTTTTATTTTACAAGTTAATTTCTCTTTATTTTAACTAGGTAGCTATTAAATAGTTAATAACTATTTAATAGCTATTTTACCTAGTTAAAATAAATTGAAATTTCCCTGTAAAATAAAAATAAATCCTAAAATAGCTACAATATAATTATTATTTATATTGTAGCTATATTAGGGTTTATTTTACAGGTAAGTATTTAGTTTTAAATAGGATTAATTTAGTTAATAAGAGAAATATTGTTTAGATTTATTTAATTAATATTTAAGTTAGGGGGTTATTAGGGTTAGTGTTAGACTTAGGTTTAGGGGTTAATAATTTTATTACAGTGGCGGTGGTGTAGGGGGGGCAGGATAGGGGTTAATACATTTATTATAGGTGGCGACGGTGTAGGGGGGGCAGATTAGTGGTTAATAAGTTTTATATAGGTTGCGGCGGGGTCCGGGAGCGGCGGTTTATGGGTTAAACTATTTATTTAGTTGCGGTGAGGTCCGGGATCCGCAGGATAGGGGTTAATAACTTTATTATAGGTGGCGGCGGTATAGGGGGGTGTAGGATAGGGGTTACTAGGTATGCGGCGGTGTCCGGGAGCAGCGGTTTAGGGGTTAATACATTTATTATAGTTGCGGCGGGGTCTAGGAGCGGCGGTTTAGGGGTTAATAACTTTATTTAGTTGCGGGGGGCTCCGGGGGCGCCGGTATAGGGGGTAGAACAGTGTAGTTTAGTGTGGGTGCTTAGTGACAGGCTAGCATTAAAGCTGTCAAAAAGCCGAAGAGCAGCGAGATCGGATGAGTGATAACTCTCACAGTCCGCTGCTCATCGCCCCGTACTTGGTGCGTGGCTTTTTGACAGATTTTTTGATAACTTAGGCGAAATTTTTCAGGTCCGCAGCGATGGTAGGCGAGCTTAGGCGGGCGTATTGGGCCGGCAAAGGCAGGTAAAGTAGACGCGTTGATAACTAGAGGCCTATATGTTTGATTGCCTGTAAGCTTAAAACATGTTTACTGTGTTTCATATCATGTCAAGTGCAAAACATCAAGCAATATCATTCACAAATCATTTAACAGATAATGACAATCCAGCCCATTCCCCCAATTGCCCTTTTATCCTGTAAAGTGTGCCCAAATCTATAAGATTCCTGTGACCCCTAAGCCATATTTCATATCTGTATGTTCTTTGACCCAACAGTCCCACAAGGCCTATCAGCCATCCTTTAATGTCCCTTGGTTTTACCAAGAAGCGTTTTCTTTTCTAACTATGCAGACATGTGTTTGAGGGCTCTAGAATCTAACATATCTAAAATAGAGGTCGCTTAGTAGATTAACAGGGCAAACCATGCTACAGTGCTGCACTATAATTGTATATGTAGGGTGTGTGTTATTGTTCCCACTTTAAGAGATGGATACTTGTATAAACCATAGTGGTCCCCGCTCACAATTGTAACCTAATAGTAAAACAGTTTAACATTGAACAAACATGGGTTGCAACTGTACAACCATAATAACTTTACCCATCCATTGATGAACTGTCCATTTATTCTTTTTTTTTGTTCTTTTGTATTCAAGTCTACACTACCAGTCCGCAGAACTTTTAAGGTATGTCAGCTGCAAATTCTACGTACCATTAGCCCTCTTTATGTGTTTCTTCTCTTCTTCGCAAAGGATTTTCCGGTGCATTGTGCTTATCCAGTTGGGGTTGCTCTCTAGGTGGGGTGATCCAAATTTGCAATATCTTGCAGAAGCGTTCCAGATCGTCTAGTCCTCTATATGTCGCAAATGTATCTCCTTTTATAGCAGATTTATCTCCTTTTATATATGCTTACCTGGAACCCCCACTTATACTGTATACCCTGTGCTCTCAACACCAAGGTGACAAACTGTAGTTCTCTACATTTTTGAAGTGTAGTGGGGCTCAAGTCCACATATATTTGTATATGTATTCCTATGTGCGTAAATTGGGGCTTCTGCCTTGCATGGCGTAGAATTTCTTCTTTTTCTTGGTGATTCAAAAATGTTATTATAACATCCCTTGGTGGAGCTTTGGGTGATGACTTGGCTCTGAATGCTCTATGAGCTCTTTCCATTACTACATCTGGGGAAGTATTAGTGCCTTTGATTGTCCTAAAAAGATCCTGCAGGTACCATGAAGGGCATTGGGGAGGACGCTCTCCGGTACCCTCTGAGGTTATTTCTGCAACCTCTATTATCAAGGTCCTCCACTTTCTCAAGTAAGTTTTGTATTGTCTCTTCCTGGTTATACATAAGCTGTGATAAGTGCTGTACATCCTGGGTTGTAACGTTATGGCTTTCTTCCAATGTCACCACCCTGCTATCAATCCATTTTAAGTCCCTCTTCATATCTTGGACATGCTGCACATATCTGCCATTGCTGACTTTATATCCTCTTTTGATGCTAGCAGTTTTAGGTCTTCTCTTGTAATTTCCGTGGATTGCGCGGGCTGTAGCAGGGTCTCAGGGTTAACTTCTTGTGCCTCCATTAGTGCCTGTGTTTCTTGAGGGGTTATTTGCTGTTATGTGTGATGTTTTCTCTGACATTTTCAGGTAATGATTAATTGTTTTTGATTTGGGGTGAGTATCTGCCTTTACTGTCTTATTGGCTGGCATTACCCCTTTTACAGCTTGTATGATATTCTACCCACAATGATCTGCCTGTATGTAATAGGGTTTACTGATACCCCTGCTAGATATTACTCAATGTAATGAGGCCTCTTGTGTTTAAGTCCTTTTTTTTTCTTTCTTTTGTTGCCTCTCTTCCCTGTCAATGTAGGCAATAAAGCAATGTCTCAATTTTTATGTATTCCCTCACACCCTTTCGGATATGGAGGGTTATAGTCCCTCAACTAGGTATACTGTTTGTACCTGCCTTAGCGTTATGCTCTGCGGCCTGCCACGTGGCCTTTCTGTCTCTACAGTCACCATTCCTGTGTGTCCGCTGCTTAATATGTGGGCTTCTCTATTGTAGACTTTGGTGACTGCAATGAGCTGCCACCCCCTGTCTGCTCGGTGATATGCCCCTGCTCTAGGCTCTCCGCAAGGCCCCTTCTCTGACCAGATGAACTGCAGGCCACCGCTGATTACCTGCGTGCCTCCGGTTATGCTGCGCCTTATATCAGGAACACTCTTGTACCTTGTCTGTGTGACCTCTCTATGGGTGAGCGCTTCAAGTCTCTTATTTGTCTGCGGTCCAGGCCATTTTGGTCTTTCCGGAGCGTGATGTGCTGATGGCCCTGTCCGTGATGCAGGTGGTACTGCAGTTAGGTGTCTATGAGAGCTCCGTGACACCTACTTAGGCATGTTCTTCATTTATGGCATATATATATATATGTTTTATTTCTTAATTTGCCGGTCTGGAGGATTAGGGCCTAAGAGCTGTTCTAACAGGCAGCCATCTCACTGCGTGGCCAAGCTCCGCCCCCGGTACTTTTGTATTTTAGCTTGCATTCATAATTCTGTGTGGTTTAAAACTAATCTTTTGTTTGCCAAGTAATTTATAACTGTAACCATATAAATATATTTTAGAATTTACCTTATTGCTGCTAAAGAATTTATTTTATCTCAGATAACTTGGCATAGAAATTGAATAATTGAGTAATTTGTTCTATTGTTTAAATAAGCACTATTAAAGTTAGTGGCTCATATCTTGATTTCTCATTGTGATATTTAAATGCAACTCTGATTTGAGAGGCTATTGTGAATACGGTATTTTTTATGATCTTTGCATAGCATATTATAACAGTTTAAACATGTATGATTTGATTCATATATGGTTTTCTATGAATATAATTCAACGTGTCTATACATTTTAACTAATATAAAGAATTTAGGAATTTATATTAATTTTATTGTTTGGTATATGCATTTTTATTGGGGGGTTATTTTAAATAATAATTATTAAATATATTGTATTATAACCTTGTCATATACTGACAATTGTTTAGTGTCAGGATGAAGACAATGTTCGCATTGGCACCCTACAGATGGGGAATATTGGCAGTACTATGGTTGTGCACCGACTGAAGTTACACTAGCCATGGAAAACTCGTTTTACTGGTAAGCACCATTGTAATTTTGTGTATGCTATTTACCTAACTAACGTTTTGTTATTATATCCGGCAATGAACAGATTTATTTCCTTATAATGATAATGATATTAAGTATTTGATACAATAATAACACAAAACCAATGTATTTGGATAAATTATTTTTATTGATGCTTAATTCACATGATGGTAAGATACAGCTTAAGAGATCACTGAATCCCAACTTATACATTTATTCCCATTTTAAATTATTTGAATAAAAGTAAATTTTAAGTTGAGTCTAGTAGTATCATTCACTATATATATATATATATATATATATATATATATATATATATATATATATATATATATATATATATAATTCCCAATTTACAGCATCACCCCCTAGATAAAAATGACTGGTGTACATATAACACTTAGGGGTAAGGCATACGAGTGTATGCACCACTTATAAAGTTAAGTAGAATTGATAATCAGTGGATAGAGCCCTTTGTAGTGCCTTCGAGATTGTACACTTTTTGGTATAAATATCTACAGGGATTCATGATGGTAAAGTAGAGGTGAGGCATATGAGTGTATGCACCACTTATAAAGTTATGTAGCATTGATCATCAGTGAAGTGAGCCCTTTAGAGATTGCACCATGTTTGGTGTAGACATGTTTGGTGTAAACATCTACAGGGATTCATGAGGTGATAGCCTCTATCTATTTTTTCAGAGATCTCCTTAGTGCATCTTTGATCTCTTTGTTTCTAAGACTATAGATCACTGGGTTTAACAGGGGTAAAATTATTGTATAGCATACTGATAGCAACTTGTTATCAAAAATAATTTTTGGTAAAAAGTAATTAAAACAACTGGTACCATACAATAAAAAAACAACAGAGAGGTGGGTGGTGCAAGTGGAGAAAGCTTTAAATCTGCTGCTCTTTCCCTTAAGTCTTAACACTGTTCTTAATATATTTATATAAGGGCCAAAAGTGATCATAAAAGAGGATGTTGCATACATCCCTTCTACAAGAAAAAGGAAATAGCTATAGGCAGACGTTTCAGTACAAGAAAGGAGAACCAACTGAGGTAGGTCACAGAAAAAGCTCTGTATTATATTTGAGCCACAAAATTTTAATCTAAGAACATAAAGTGCATGAAGAAATCCATAAACAAGTCCAACTGCCCAAGCCACTGAAGCTAACCTGGCACACAACTTCCAATGCATAATGGTTGTGTAATGTAGAGGATGACAAATAGCAGCATATCGGTCACAAGACATCACAGCAAGTAAGGTTCCTTCAGAAGACATTAGAAAGATGTATACAGAAATTTGGATAAAACAAGCTGATTTAGAAATCTTCAAACTTTGTGTGTTCAATTCAAAGAGCATCCGTGGGGTAATGACTGAGGAGCAGCAGATGTCTATACAAGCCATGTTTCCGAGGAAGAAGTACATGGGTTTGTGAAGGTGAGAGTCTGTGAGGATCAGTAGAAAGATGAGAAGGTTCCATGTCAGAGTCATCAGGTAGATAAGGAGGAAAAAAAGAAATAAATAAATCTGAAAATGATGAAGGGTTGAAAATCCTATTAGTAAGAAATCTGATAATGTTTGGTTTGTCATTTTCCTATGGGTAAGGTATTCTGTCAATCAGAAAATAAATATTTGTTAAGAATAAAAAACACTGAGTCAAAAAGATGGTTGTAGAAATTTATGTAAACTTTAGATTTGCAATGAAAGTAGATCTTAGCAACTCCTACGTTATTTTCCTTCATTTCAGATAGAACCTAGACATGTTCTAAACATGCATGTGTGTTTTATATCTACGTCTTTGTTATTATGGAAAAATGATAAAGCACAACTAATGTAAGTGGTGACCTATAAAGTTAACACAAAATTCACGTCAGTACAAGCTTCCTTTAAACTCAATATGGGCTACGAATAGAGCCCTATTAATCACTCCCACTCTCTTAACCTAACACCCCCTAAGTTACTAAAAAAACACTAGCATTACATGAAAAAAAAAACTATTAGATGGGGAAAAAAACAAACATTACATAAAAAAACAAAAAATACATAAAAAAACTAACATTACATGAAAAAAACTATTACTTGAAAAAAAACTAACATTACATGAAAAACCCTAACATTACTACATGAAAAAACTTATTTTACATGAAAAAAAAGTAACATTACATGAAAAAAACGTAACATTACATGAAAAAAACGTAACATTTCATAAAAAAACGTAACATTACATAAAAAAATGTAACATTACATGAAAAAAACGTAACATTTCATAAAAAAACATAACATTACATAAAAAAATGTAACATTACATGAAAAAAACGTAACATTACATGAAAAAAAATTAACATTACATGAAAAAAACGTAACATTACATAAAAAAACGTAACATTACATAAAAAAATTTAACATTACATGAAAAAAACCTAACATTACATAAAAAATGTAACATTACATGAAAAAAACGTAACATTACATGAAAAAAACGTAACATTTCATAAAAAACGTAACATTACATAAAAAAATGTAACATTACATGAAAAAAACGTAACATTACATGAAAAAAATGTAACATTACATGAAAAAAATGTAACATTACATAAAAAACGTAACATTACATAAAAAAATGTAACATTACATGAAAAAAACCTAACATTACATAAAAAAACGTAACATTACATGAAAAAAACGTAACATTACATGAAAAAAACGTAACATTACATGAAAAAAACGTAACATTACATGAAAAAAATGTAACATTACATGAAAAACAAATTAACAGTACATGAAAAAAAAACTAACATTACATGAAAATACCTGTTTCATGAAAAAAACATAATTTATGAATAGCCAAGTAGTGGGGTGATAAATAAAGGAGTAAAAAGCATCAAAAAAGGAATTTGGAAATAATTGTGCTTTATACAAAAAATCATAATCACCATAAAAAGGGTGGATCTCATGCAGGCCCATTTATCAAAGGGCTTGCGAACCTGATCCGACACTGCGGATCAGGTCCGCAAGACCTCGCTAAATGCGGAGAGCAATACGCTCTCCGCATTTAACATTGCACCAGCAGCTCACAAGAGCTGCTGGTGCAACGCCGCCCCCTGCTGACTCGCGGCCAATCGGCCGCCAGCAGGGAGCTGTCAATCAACCCGATCGTATTCGATCGGGTTGATGTCCGGCGATTCCTGTCCGCCTGTTCAGAGCAGGCGGACAGGGTTATGGAGCAGCGGTCTTTAGACCGCTGCTTCATAAGTTGTGTTTCTGGCGAGTCTGAAGACTCGCCAGAAACACGGCCCTTCAAGCTCCGTACGGAGCTTGATAAATGGGCCTGATGGACTCTTGCCAATATGAAATAAATGAATTTATCAGGTAAGTTCTTACATAAATTATGTTTTCTTTCAGGTAATTGGCAAGAGTCCATGAGCTAGTGTCATGAACCAAGCCTCCAGATTAAAAAGAAAAAGAAAAGGTCTGAGAGGCATGCTGCTAAGAAGGGCTGTGTGGGGATTTGAACCTGTGGCTCTGTGGTTACTATTCCTGTTTGCTTGCAAGTCAGTTTGCTTCTGTGTTGAGCCACAGCCAGTTCTAGTAACAGCAAGGAACTTAAAAGATCTGATAAATAACTATTTGTCTTACTTGTTATTACACCTGTGCAACACACAGGTGTTTTCAATTCTGGAATTAATCAGAACCAACCCTGTGCAAAACCTCCCTATTTAAGGATGGCTTTTAGTCTGCATTAGTGTCTTCACATTGGATCTGTTTTGTCAAGTCAGAACCTGTTTCCTGTATTTCTTTGGAGAAAGATTTCACCTTTGCACCTGTTTACAAGGTATTACCAGGAGAAAGCCTTTACCTTTGAACCTGTTACAAATCTACAAGTTTGTTTCCTGCTTTGTGCAATTCCTGCACTCAGCTATAACCAGGAGAAAGACATTACCTTTACACCTGTTACCAGTTCACAAGTCTGTTTCCTGCCTTGTGCAATTCCTGCACTCAGCAATTACCAGGAGAAAGACGTTACCTTTAAACCTGTTACCAATTCACAAGTTTGTTTCCTGACTTGTGCAATTCCTGCACTCAGCTATAACCAGGAGAAAGACTTTACCTTTACACCTGTTACCAGTTCACAAGTCTGTTTCCTGCCTTGTGCAATTACCAGGAGAAAGACGTTACCTTTACACCTGTTACCAATTCACAAGTTTGTTTCCTGCCTTGTGCAATTCCTGCACTCAGCTATAACCAGGAGAAAGACTTTACCTTTACACCTGTTACCAGTTCACAAGTCTGTTTCCTGTCTTGTGCAATTCCTGCACTTAGCAATTACCAGGAGAAATACTTTACCTTTAAACCTGTTACCAGTTTACAAGTTGTTTTCTGCCTTGTGCAAATCTTACATTTCAGTTATTACCAGGAGAAAGACTTTCATTTTGAATCTGCATCTCTGCTTACTTTGTTTATTTTCACTCCTGCCGTATGTGGTCTTAACATACCTGAGTAGCATGTTTAAAGATTCTGCAAGTATTTGCTTAATCAAAGTATTTTGTTTTTTAAATAAATTTGTTATCATTTTCAATCAGTATGGCTTCTACTAATCTTCCTCTCAAGCAACTGTTCCAGACAATGAGGCTCTCACATGATATCCTGAGACAGAACATGACAGCTAGTGACATATGGGATAGTAATACCCAAGATGTGGAACTCCACAGAAGAGTCACTAGAGAGGGAGGGATAAAAATAACAGCCATTTCTTTCATGTAATTGGCAAGAGTCCATGAGCTAGTGACGTATGGGATATACATTCCTACCAGGAGGGGCAAAGTTTCCCAAACCTCAAAATGCCTATAAATACACCCCTCACCACACCCACAATTCAGTTTTACAAACTTTGCCTCCCATGGAGGTGGTGAAGTAAGTTTGTGCTAGATTTCTACGTTATGCGCTTCGCAGCAGGCTGAAGCCCAGTTTTCCTCTCAGAGTGCAGTGAATGTCAGAGGGATGTGAAGAGAGTATTGCCTATTTGAATACAATGGTCTTCCTCTAGGGGATCTATTTCATAGGTTCTCTGTTATCGGTCGTAGAGATTAATCTCCTACCTCCCTTTTCAGATCGACGATATACTCTTATATACCATTACCTCTACTGATTCTCGTTTCAGTACTGGTTTGGCTATCTACTTTATGTAGATGAGTGTCTTTGGGTAAGTAAGTCTTATTTTATTTATGACACTCTCAGCTATGGATTGGCACTTTATATTTAAAGTTCTAAATATATGTTTTATACTTATATTTGCCATGATTCAGGTCAATCAGTTTATTTTCCTTCTTTCAGACTGTCAGTTTTATTTTTTGGGAAAATGCATATGAATGAAATATTTTTCTTACCTAAAATTTTCAATTTACTTTTTTCCTTTAAACTGCGGGCTGTTAGGCTCGCGGGTGCAAAAAATGCTAGAACTTATTGCGTCATTTTTGGTGCAAGACTTTTTTGGCGCGAGATTGACGTTTGTCTGACGTCAATGACGTCATTTTCGGCGTCGTAGTTGACGCCCAAAGTTTTCACGTAGTTGCGTCATTTTTGACTCTCGTGTTTGTTACAGACATTTTTGGCGCCAAAAAATATGTGGGCTTCATACTTGGCGCCAGTTTTTTTACATTATTTAAGTCTCACTTTTTAGTTGCTTCTGGTTTCTAGAGGCCTGTTCTGTTTGCATTTTTTCCCATTCCTGAAACTGTCATTTAAGGAATTTGATCATTTTGCTTTATATGTTGTTTTTCTATTACATATTGCAAGATATCCCAAAAACTGTTCCTGTATCAGAAAATACTGTTGGATTCCTGATGACTGATATCAGTCCTACCAAAGCTAAGTTCATTTATTTTAATGTTATGAATTTTATCTTTAGCTATGGTTTGTAATAGGTTATCATGATAAACTTTTACATGAAGAGTCCATTAGTATTTATGCATTATCTATTGCTATTCTTTTTACATCTAATGTACAAGATATACCTAGGAATCTATGAGAATGTTTTTCTGTTTCTATCCTAAAGGCTTTGTCTGACGTCCCGCCTTCTAATAAAATTTATAGGTCTTTTTTAAACTTCTCATTTAGTTGATGAATTTTCAAATGACCGACAACATACTAAATTATCCTTCTCTGATGATGGTTTTTTCTCATTTAGAATATACTTCATCAGATATTTGACACTAACAAATCTACTTTTTTATTTTAAATAGAGTACATTCGTTGTTGAAAAGGTGTTGATTATATTGGATATTGAGGAGTCTAGTTCTTTTGATTTAAGACTAGCTAACATTTAAATTCTGCTCATTAACCTCCTGTGGTTTCTTCAGAGGTTTTTTTCCCAGTTCATGATACTAGGGAATAGAATAGGCCTGGGACTTCTTTTATTCCTTCTTTAAGGTTTTTAAATTGTATCCTTTGCCGGCAGTTAGTTTTAAAGTTTTGACGAAAGATTCCCAAAGTTAATGGGGCTATCTCTACTCTTGCTAAACATACTACTATTCCTATAGAAAATAGTATTTATTTTTTTCCTTCAGATGGGAAACTTGTATCTTATTTAAGGAAAAATATTTTATTTCAGGTCCTTTTCTTAGGCCTGCAATTTATTTAGCTGATGTTGCAAATGCTTCAACTTTCTGGTTGGATACTTTAGTGCAACAAGTATCGGATTATGATTTGTTTTAGCATTGTTATGTTGATCAACATGCTAATAATTTCATTTCTAAAATCAATATTTCTTTTTTTCCAAGGTAATCAATTATTTGGTTCACAATTGGATTCAATTTTTTCAAACTGTTACTCTGGGGAAGGGCGTTTTTAGTTGCTTCAAGATTAAGTTCTAAGAGTAAATCTTAAGCTTATATTAGTTTGTTCTTAATAAGGAACGGAATCCTAATTCTTCCCCAAGTAACATGTTTATAATTGGAAGCTTTCTTCAACATGGAATGATTTTAAGCTATTTAAAAGATCAAAGTCAGCCCCCCAAATTTGCATATAGGTGCGGTTTTGTTTTTTTATTCCAGCTTAGCTGGTAAGGGGCAGGTTAAGACTTTTTTAAATTTGTTTGGTTCAATTCGGTCCAAACTTCTTAGATTAGGGTACTGAATAGGATTCAGAGTAAAACCGCCTGAAGTTTTTTTTCTCTCTAGCATATTCCAGCTATTCCAGTAAAGGCTCACACTTTTCTGAAGTATGTTTCAGATCTATATGTGTTGGGTACTTGTGAGGCGCGGCTGGTTACCCGTTGGGGTCTCAAGGTGCTGCTCAGACCTGGAGTTATCTGGGGTATTCATACCAGTTCCATTTCAGGAACAGGGTTTGGGGGTTTTTTCAAAACTATTCATTGTCCCAAAGATAGAAAATCTTTTTGATTTGTCATATAAGAGTTCCTTCTTTCAGAATGGTGTTTATATGGTCTATTCTGCCTTTTTGGTCAGTAAGGGCATTATTTGTTTACAATAGATACAATAGATGCATATCTTCTGTTTTCATTCTGATTATTTTCATTTTCTGAGATTCTCTTTTTTTGACAAGCATTACCAATTTGTTGCTTTTCCTTCTGGTCTAGTGACAGCTCTGAGGATCTTTTCAAGGTTCTCAGTGTTTCCTTATTTGGACGATCTCATGGTACTGGCTCAGTCTTTTGGTTCTCCAGAATCTCATACGATTCAACTTTTGTTGTTTCTTCTAAGACATGGTTGGAGGATCTTTTTATCAAAAGATCCTTGGTTGCTCAGACAAGGGTCACCTTTTTTAGGTTTCCAGATAGATTGTGTCAATGTATTTGTCTTTAACAGACAGGAGACAATTATATTGGGTTCAGTTTGTCGGAACCTTCAGTCTCTATTATTTCCTTCAGTAGCTATATGCATGGAAGTTTTAGGTCTCATGGCTGCAGCATTGGATTCAATTCCCTTTGCTCATTTTCATATGAAACCTTTCCAGTTTTTTATGCTGAATTAATGGTGAAGAGATTCTAGGATATCATTTTTAATATCTTTGAATTCCAATGTTCAACTATCTTTGACTTGGAGGTTAGATCACCATCATATAGTTCTACGGGTCTCTTCGATTCATCCAACCTGGACCTCAATCCCTACAGATGCAAGTCTTTTAGGTTGGGAGGCTGTCTGGGGATTTTTGTCAGCACAAGGGGTTTGGAAATCTCAGGAGGCGAGATTACCATTCAATATTTTGGAACTCTGTGTATTCTCAGAGTTCGTCAGTTTTGGCTTCTTTTTGAAGAGAGAGATGTTATTGTTTTTCAGACAGACAATGTCACAACTGTGGTGTATGTCAATCATCAGGGTGGGACTCTCAGTCCTTAGGCTGTGAAAGAAGTATCTTGGATACTTGCTTGGGCTAAATCCAGCTCCTGTCTAATTTCTGCGGTCCATATCCCAGGTTTAGACAATTGGGAAGCGGATTATCTCTGTCAATCAAGCTTTACATCCGGGAGAATGGTCTCTTTACCCAGATGTGTTTTTTTTCAAATTGTTCAGATGTGAGGGTTTCCAGTAGTAGTTCTGATGGCATCTCATCTAAACAAGAAAACTTCCCTGGTACCTATTCATGTCCGGGGATCCTCAGGCGGAAGCAGTGTATGCATTGACACTTCCTTGGAGTTATCAATCTGCCTATATTTTTGCTCCTTCTGGTTCTTCTTTTTAAGAGTGATTTTTCTAAATCATCATGGAGCAATTGTTTGTGCTGCTGGTGGCTCCAGCATGGCCGCTCAGGTTTTGGTATATGGTTCTTGTTCGGCTGTCCAGTTGCCAACCTTGGTCACTTCCATTTAGGCCAGACCTTAAGATTAGTTTTTTTCCATCAGGAAATCAAATTATTACATTTGATGGTTTGGAAATTAAAACGCTTAGTGCTTAGTCATAGAGGTTTCTCTGACTCAGTGATTAATACTATGTTGTAGGTTCATAAATCTGTGTCTAGAAAGATTTCTTATCGAGTTTGGAAGACTTACATCTTATGATGTTCTTCTTATAATTTCTCTTGGCATTCTTTTAGAATTCCAAGGATTTTATAGTTTCTTCATAAGGTTTTGTCTGCAAGTTCCTTGAAAGGACAAATCTCTGCTCTTTCTGTGCTGTTTCACAGAAAAAATTGCTAATCTTTCTGATATTCATTGTTTTGTTCAGGCTTTGGTTCGTATCAAGCCTGTCATTAAGCCAATTTCTCCTCCTTGGAGTCTTAATTTGGTTCTGAGGGCTTAACAGACGCTTCCGTTTGAGCATATGCATTCTTTGAACATTAAATTACTTTCATGGAAAGTATTGTTCCTTTTGGCCATCTCTTCTGATAGCAGAGTTTTTGAATTATCTGCTCTTTCTTGTGAGTCTCCTTTTCTGATTTTTCATCAGGATAAGGCGGTTTTTGCTGTCTTTATTTAAATTTTTACCTCAAGTTTTGAATTCTAACAACATTAATAGAGGAATTATTGTTCCTTCCTTGTGTCCTAAATCCTAACAATTCTTTGGAAATATCCTTACATTTTTTGGATGTGGTCAGAGTTTTGAAATATTATGTTGAAGCTACTAAGATTTCAGTAAGACTTCTAGTCTATTTGTTATTTTTTCTGGTTTTAGGAAAGGTCAGAAGGCTTCTGCCATTTCTTTGGAGTCTTGGTTAAAGCTTTTGATTCATCATGCTTATGTGGAGTCGGGTAAATCCCCGCCTCAAAGGATTACGGCTCATTCTACTAGGTCAGTTTCTACTTCCTGGGCTTTTAAGAATGAAGCTTCTGTTGATCAGATTTGCAAAGCAGCAACTTGGTCTTCTTTGCATACTTTTACTAAATTCTACCATTTTGATGTTTTTTCTTCTTCAGAAGCAGTTTTTCGTAGAAAAGTACTTCAGGCAGCTGTTTCAGTCTGATCCTTCTGGTTATAATTTCAGTTTTTTCATTATAAGATTAAAACTTTTGATTTGGGTTGTGGATTGTTTTTTCAGCGGAATTGGCTGTCTTTATTTTATCCCTCCCTCTCTAGTGACTCTTGCGTGGAGTTCCACATCTTGGGTATTTGCTATCCCATACATCACTAGCTCATGGACTCTTGCCAATTACATGAAAGAAAACATAATTTATGTAAGAACTTACCTGATAAATTAATTTCTTTCATATTGGCAAGAGTCCATGAAACCCACCCTTTTTTGTGGTGGTTATGATTTTTTTTGTAAAAAGCACAATTATTCCAATTCCTTGTTGATGCTTTCGCTCCTTTCTTATCACCCCACTTCTTCTCTATTCATTAAACTGAATTGTGGGTTTGGTGAGGGGTGTATTTATAGGCATTTTGAGATTTGGGAAACTTTGCCAATATGAAAGAAATGAATTTATCAGGTAAGTTCTTACATAAAAAAAAATTTCCGCTGAAAAAATTAATCCACAACCCAAAATATAAGTTTATTCTCATAAATGAAAAGAAAAAACTTAAACATAAGCAGAGGAATCAAACTGAAACAGCTGCCTGAAGAACTTTTCTACCAAAAACTGCTTCTGAAGAAGCAAATACAACAAAACGGTAGACTTTAGTAAATGTATGCAAAGAAGACCAAGTTGTTGCTTTGCAAATCTGATCAACTGAAGCTTCATTCTTAAATGCCCACAAAGTGGAGACTGATCTGGTAGAATGAGCTGTAATTCTCTGAGGCGGGGCCTGACAAATAAGCCTGATGAAACAAAAGCTTTAACCAGGATACCAAGGTAACGGCAGAAGCCTTCTGACCTTTCCTAGGACCTGAAAAGACAGCAAATAAACTAGAAGTCTTTCTGAAATCTTTAGTAGCTTCAACATATTATTTCAAAGCTCTTACAACAACTAAAGAATGTAAGGATCTCTCTAAAGAATTCTTAGGATTAGGACACAAAGAAGGAACAACAATTTCTCTATTAATGTTGTTAGAATTCACAACCTTAGGTAGAAATTTAAATAAAGTCTGCAAAACTGTCTTATCCTGATGGAAAATCAGAAAAGGAGATTCACAAGAAAGAGCAAACAATTCAGAAATTCATCTTACAGAAGAGATTGCAAAGAGAAACAACACTTTCCAAGAAAGTAGTTTAATGTCCAAAGAATGCATAGGCCCCTACTTATCAAGCTGTCAACTTACCTGCATTCGACGGCACCAATACGCTCGCCTTACATCGCTGCCGCAAAATTATCAAAAAAGCTGTCAAAAAGCTGCGCACCAAGTACGGGGCAATAAGCAGCGGACTGTTGTTAACTAACAGTCATCGATCTCGCTGCTCTTCGGCTTTTTCACAGCTTTATTGGTACCCTGTCTCTAAACACCCACACTATACTATACTGTTTTACCTCCTATACCGCCGCTCCCGGACCCCGCCACAACTAAATAAAGTTATTAACCCCTAAACCGCCGCTCCGGGAGCCCACCGTCACCTACATTATACATATTATCCCTTAATCTGCCGCCCCCTATACCGCCGCCACCTACATAAAGTTATTAACCCCTATCCTGCTGCTCCCAGACCCCGCAGCAACTAAATAAAGTGTTTAACCCCTAAACCGCCGCTCCAGGAGCCCACCGCCACCTATATTATATTTATTAACCCCTAATCACCCCCCCTACACCGCCGCCACCTACATTATATTTATTAACCCCTAATCTGCCCCCCTTACAACGCTGCTATATTAAAGTTATTAACCCCTAAATCTAAGTCTAACCCTAACCCCCCCTAACGTAAATATAATTTAAATAAATCTAAATAAAATTCTTATCATTAAATAAATTATTCCTATTTAAAACTAAATACTTACCTGTAAAATAAACCCTAAGATAGCTACAGTATAACTAATAGTTACATTGTATCTATTTTAAGATTTATTTTTATTTTACAGGCAAGTTTGTATTTATTTTAACTAGGTAGAATAGTTATTAAATAGTTAACTATTTAATAATTACCTAGCTAAATTAAATACAAATATACCTGTAAAATAAAACCTAACCTAAGTTATAATTACACTTGACACTACACTATAATTAAATTAAATCCCTAAATTAACTACAATTAACTACAATTAAATAAAATTATCTAAAGTACAAAAAACCTCCCCACTAAATTACAGAAAATAATAAAATTATTAGTAATTAAAGATTATTATTTCTTGATGCCTGATGAAACGGTCTGTGATCCGTGAAACGCGTTGCATTATTGGGTGATCACTGGACACCCTGTTATCCACTTATATCAGCAACCATTGTGCTATTGTTTTTAAACTTTTATGCTGTTTTTAATAAAATTGGATACATTTTATATCCTTTGAGTGGATTTTTTCAACCCACTATCTGCCTTTGTCTACCTGTGAGGACACACTGGGACTATCATACAACAGTGTAGCCGCTCTGTGCCAGATGGATGAAGATAGAAGATGCCGTCTGGATGAAGACTTCTGGCCGTCTGGAGGACCTCTTCTGCCCGGCTTGGATGAAGACTTCTGCCTGTCTGGAGAACCACTTCGCCAGGCTTCATTGAGGACTTCGGCCCGGTTGGGTGAAGACTTCTCAAGGTAGGGTGATCTTCAAGGGGTTAGTGTTAGGTTATTTTAAGGGGGGATTGGGTGGGTTTTAGAGTAGGGTTGGGTGTGTGGGTGGTGGGTTTTAATGTTGGGGGTTATTGTACTTTTTTTTACAGGTAAAAGAGCTGATTACTTTTGGGCAATGCCCAGCAAAAAGCCCTTTTAAGGGCTATTTGTAATTTAGTATAGGTTAGGGCTTTTTTATTTGGGGGGGGGGGCTTTTTTATTTTATTAGGGGGATTAGATTAGGTGTACTTAAAGGAACGAAAACAGTTAGAAGCTTTAGATTTACCCTTAGGTCTTTTATCCTGAGGCAAAAAACTCCCTCCCCCCCAGTGACAGTTGAAATAATCAAATCTAACTGAGAACCTAATAAATTATTACCTTGGAAAGAAACAGATAGTAATCTAGACTTAGATACCATGTCAACATTCCAATATTTGAGCCACAAAGCTCTTCTAGCTAAAATAGCTAAAGACATAGATTTAACATCAATTTTGATGATATCAAAAATGGCATCACAGATAAAATGATTAGCATGTTGAAGCAAGCGAACAATGCTAGACAAATCAGGATCCATGTTGCACTAAACTTTCCAACCAAAAAGCTGATGCAGCTGAAACATCAGCCATAGAAATGGCAGGCCTGAGAATATAGCCAGAATATAAATAAGCTTTCCTTAGATAAGATTCAAGTTTCCTCTATAAAGGGTCCTTAAAGGACGTACTATCTTTCATAGGAATAGTAGTACATTTGGCAAGAGTAGAAATAGCCTCATCAACTTTGGATACAATTGTTTAAACCTTGAAGAAGGAATAAAAGAAATACCAGACCTTTTCCATTCCTTAGAAATCATATCAGAAATAGCTTCAGGAACTGGAAAAACCTCTGGAGTCACCACAGGAGGTTTATAAACAGAATTTAAATGTTTACTAGTTTTAGTATCAAGAGGACTAGTTTCCTAAATATCCAACGTAATCAACACCTCTTTTAACAAGGATCGAATATTCTCCATTTTAAATAAATATGTAGATTTGTCAGTGTCAATATCTGAGGAAGGATCTTCTGAATCAGATAGATCCTCATCAGATGCGGATAATTCAGTATGTTGTCGGTCACTTGAAATTTCATCAACTTTATGAGAAGTTTTAAAAGACCTTTAACGTTTTTTAGAAGGCGGGATAGCAGACAAAGCCTTCTGAATCGCATCAGCAATAAAATCTTTTATATTCACAGGGATATCATGTACATTAGATGTTGAAGGAACAACAGGCATTGTACTATTACTGATGGATACATTATGTGCATGTAAAAGCTTATCATGACAACTATTACATACCACAGCTGGAGATATAATCTCCACAAATTTACAACAGATACACTTAGCTTTGGTAGAACTATCCTCTCTGGTCTCCCTAGCTGCTGCCTAGCTCATTTTGAATCCATATTGAATGCCTCTGTCAGGCTCATCTTCCTTGCACGTCGCTCTTCATCTGCCACACCTCTCAACCAATCCTTGAACTGGCTTCCTCCCCTGCCTCCAGAATTAAACACAAAATTCTCACTCTGACACACAAAGCCCTCAATTGCACTGATCCTCCCTACATCTCAGACCTTGTCTCCAGATACTCTCCCTCCTGTCCCCTTCGCTCTGCTCATGATCTCCTACACTCCTCCTCTCTTGTAACCTCCTCATATTCCCGTCTTCAAGATTTCTTCAGATTGGCTCCCATCTTATTGAACTCTCTGCCTCGCTCCACAAGAATCTCCCCTAGTTTTAAAAGCTTCAAGTTCTCCCTGAAGACTACTATTCAGGGACGCTTACAACCTACACTAACCTTCCTATCTTCACTGCTATCCCCTAAAACCCCATAGCATGTAAGCCTATGAGCCCAGCTGTTTGTAGTTCACCTTCATAAGAGCCAACTACAACAGTGCAACTCTTGGCAGGACCCTCTCTCCCTATTTGATCCCTGTAATCTTTTTCATATACCACCTATGTTCATAGTGCTGCAGAATCTGTTGGCGCTCTACAAATACCTGATAATAATAATAAAAAAAAATAACTTTTATCAGGCAGCAGGGATCCTATCAGCCAATCGGAATTCGAGGGACGCCATCTTGGATGACGTCACTTAAAGGAATATTCATTCGGCGAGTAGGCGTCGGTGGAAGAAGATGGCTCCGCATCGGCTGCTTTGAAGATGGCTCCGCTCCGGATGGATGAAGATTGAAGATGCCGCCTGGATGAAGACTTCTATCGGATGGAAGACCTCTTCAGCGCCCCTTGGATGATGACTTCGGCCACTGCGGATGTCCTCTTCTGTTCCATCGGTGGTCGGCTGGCTGAAGACGGCTAAAGGTAGGATGATCTTCAGGGGGGTAGTGTTAGGTTTATTTAAGGGGGGTTTGGGTTAGAGTAGGGGTATGTTGGTGGTGGATTTTAATGTTGGGGGGGTTGTATTTTTTTAACATGAAAAAGAGCTGAATACTTTGGGGCATGCCCCGCAAAAGGCCCTTTTAAGGGCTGGTAAGGTAATAGAGCTGTTAACTTTCGTAATTTAGAATAGGGTAGGGCATTTTTTTATTTTGAGGACTTTGTTATTTTATTAGGGGGCTTAGATTAGGTGTAATTAGCTTATTATTTATTTTTTGTAACTTAGTTTTTTTTATTTTTTGTACTTTAGTTAGTTTATTTAATTGTATTTAATTGTAGGTATTTGTAGATAATTCATTTAATTTATTTAATGATAGTGTAGTGTTAGGTTTAATTGTAACTTAGGTTAGGATTTATTTTACAGGTAATTTTGTATTTCTTTTAGCTAGGTAGTTATTAAATAGTTAATAACTATTTAATAACTATTCTACCTAGTTAAAATAAATACAAAGTTACCTGTAAAATAAATATAAATCCTTAGATAGCTACAATGTAATTATTAATTACATTGCAGCTATATTAGGGTTTATTTTACAGGTAAGTATTTAGTTTTAAATAGGAATTATTTATTTAATAATAGTGTAGTGTTAGGTGTAATTGTAACTTAGGTTAGTTTTTATTTTACAGGTAAATTTGTCTTTATTTTAACTAGGTAGCTGTTAAATAGTTAATAACTAATAGCTATTGTGCCTAGTTAAAATAAATTGAAATTTGCCTGTAAAATAAAAATAAATCCTAAAATAGCTACAATATAATTATTAGTTATATCGTAGCTATATTAGGGTTTATTTTATAGGTAAGTATTTAGTTTTAAATAGGATTAATTTAGTTAATAATAATTTTATTTAGATTTATTAAAATAATATTTAAGTTAGGGGGGGTGTTAGGGTTAGGGTTAGACTTAGGTTTAGGGGTTAATTAGTTTAATATAGATGGCGGCGGTATAGGGGGGGACAGGATAGGGGTTAATAAATTTATTATAGATGGCGACGGTGTAGGGGGGGCAGATTAGGGGTTAATAAGTTTAATATAGGTTGCAGCGGGGTCCGGGAGCGGCAGTTTAGGGGTTAAACAATTTATTTAGTTGCGGCGGGGTACGGGATAGGCAGGAAAGGGGTTAATACATTTATTATAGGTGGCGGCGGTATAGGGGGGGCAGGATAGGGGTTAATAGGTATTATGTAGGTGGCGGCAGGGTCCGGGAGCGGAGGTTTAGGGGTTAATAAGTTTATTAGAGTGGCGGTGGGCTCCGGTAGTGGCGGTTTAGGGGTTAGCATGTTTAATATAGGTGGCGGCGGTGTAGGGGGACAGATTAGGGGTGTTTAGACTCGGGGTACATGTTAGGGTGTTAGGTGTAGACAGCTCCCATAGTAATCAATGGGATGTCGGACAGCAGAGAACATGAACTTTCGCTATGGTCAGACTCCCATTGATTCCTATGGGATCCGCTGCCTCCAGGGCGGCGGATTGAAAACCAGGTACGCTGGGCCGTAAAAGTGACGAGCGTACTTTCTAGTCATTTGATAACTCCCAAAAGTAGTCAGATTGTGCCGAACTTGCGTTCAGAACATCTGGAGTGACGTAAGAATCGATCTGTGTCAGACTGAGTCCTGCGGATCGAAGCTTACATCACAAAATTCTACTTTTGCCAGGCAGCAGGGCTTGATAACTTAGGCGAATCAGCCTCACCACAAATGCGCTGCGGAATTCCAGCGTATTTTAGGTTGACGGCTTGATAACTAGAGGCCACAATCTTACCAGGAGGGGCAAAGTCTCCAAAACCTCAAAATGCCTATAAATACACCCCTCACCACACCCACAATTCAGTTTAATGAATAGCCAAGTAGTGGGGTGATAAAATAAGGAGTAGAAAAGCATACATAAAGAGGAACTGGAAATATAATTTTGCTTTTATACAAAAATCATAACCACCATAAAAAGGGTGGGCCCAATATGAAAGAAATTAATTTATCAGGTAAGTTCTTACATAAATTATGTTTTCTTTCTTGTAATTGGCAAGAGTCCATGAGCTAGTGATGTATGGGATAGAAATACCCAAGATGTGGAAGTCCACAGAAGAGTCACTAGAGACGGAGGGATAAAATAACAACAGCCATTTCCACTGAAAAATTAAATCCACACAATAATTAAGTTTTTCTAAAAAAAAAACTTAAATCAAAAGCAATAGAATCAAACTGAGACATCTGCCTGAAGAACTTTTTCTACCAAAGATTGCTTCAGAAGAAGCAAATACATCAAAATGGTAAAAACAATTAAAGTATGCAAAGAATACCAAATTACTGATTTGCAAATCTGATCAACCGAAGCCTCATTCTGAAAAAGCCCCAAAAAATGCGGCTGAACTTAGTAGAATGAGCTGTAAATCTCTGAGGCGGAGCCTGCCCTGCCTCCAAATAAGCCTGGAAAAACAAAAGCTTTAATCAGGATGCCAAAGAAATGGCAGAGGCTTCCTAACCTTTTCTGGAACCAGAAAAACAGCAAATAGACTAGAAGTCTTCTGAAATCCTAGTAACCTCGATATAGAATTATAAATATCTTACCATATCCAAAGAATGTAAATAATTCTCAAATAATTCTTTAGGATTAGGACACAAAGAAGGAGCAACAATTTCTCTACTAATGTTGTTCAAATTCACAACCTTAGGAAAAAAAGGAAGTCCACAAAACAGCTTATCTAGATGAAAAAAATCAGATAAGGAGACACACAAGAGAAAGCTGATAAATCAGAAACTATTGTAGAAGATATATAGTCAAAAGAAACAACACTTTCCAAGAAAGTAGATTACCAGATGAAAGATGCCCTTAATACGGGAATAGCAACACACAAACCCAGTTAATACACCAAATGGGGAAAATACACGAAATCCTTCTCTCCTGGAACAGGCAAAAGAATAATTCAAAGTAGCACTTCCCCCCAAACACAAGACCAAGCTCCGTCTTGAGGGTAAAACAGTGATCAGCCAGAGCTGTGGGTTTATTGTTCTTATATACACATTCTTACACATTAGTACCACCCACAGGGTTTTGTAAGACAATCAATAAACACATACAATACTCTCAGACACTCCCACACAAAATCCTCCCCTCTGCCTGTGATACAATTACCTTACACAATGGGTTACAAAATCCTCCCCTCTGCCTATGATACAATTACCTTACACAATGGGTTACAAAATCCTCCCCTTGCCTGTGATACAATTGCCTTACACAATGGGTTACAAAATCCTCCCCTCTGCCTGTGATACAATTACCTTACGCAATGGATTACAAAATCCTCCCCTCTGCCTGTGATACAATTACCTTACGCAATGGATTACAAAATCCTCCCCTCTGCCTGTGATACAATTACCTTACACAATGGGTTACAAATCCTCCCCTCTGCCTGTGATACAATACTTTACAAAATGGGTTAATGTAATTATCACAGGCAGAGAAATACAGTTTCCTTTGTGACCAAATGAAGCATGGCTTTTTTGCCCAAAACCAGTTGCACAGAGTCTTCTATCCTGGAGATAATTGGGAAGTAATCCAATTATCTCCAAGGACAGAGGCAAAACTCCATTGAACACATGGTAGCAAAAGACAATAATATACATAAAAATATATAACTGTGCAGCTATTGCATAAAACAGGTACATTCAACATATCCCCGAAAGCCTAGATCTGAGCGCACATTATTACTGAATGGCGCTCCGATCACACACATACAGTTCAATTGCCATGGAGCCAAAATCTTTCACATAGTCTTTCGTTATACGAATGGGCTCCATGGCATAGCTATCTGGGGTATTACTGTTCAAATAAGGCAAGCACCGAACGACCCGGCCTTTGTTTCCCTACAGGGGAAAATCAAGCGTTTCATCATGGGGCCATAGTCTAAAGGCAGCAGGCGGGCAACCAGGCTCCTCCAATGCACAGTGGCGATATTGGTCACACAAACCATCCTGAAAAACTGTAAAATCCTAGGAATTATAAAATAACACCAAGAGAATTTATGAAAAGAACACTATAAAATATAGGTTTTCCAAACCTGATAATACATGTTCCTTGTCACGCTCCTCGCTTCTGAGGCTCTGTTGCTGCGTTGCTTAGCAACATCCTTTGCCTCTGAAGCTGTCTCACTCTGCTGACACGCTCCCTGAAGCTGTCCCATTCTGCTGACATCACTCTGGGTTCAAATTCTGCCGTGTCCTTCACCTGATGCAAGTTTGTTTTTTCCATTCTGTGGCTTTGTGAGTACTCATTTTGATACTTTGTTGCCTGATATTCTGTTAATGAACTTTGCTTGCCTGACCACGTCGCTGTTTAACCCCTTCAAACCTGAGGATACTTTGCTGCCTGATTTACTGTTAACAAACTTTGCTTGCCTGACCACGTCACTGTTTAACCCCTTCAAACCTGAGGATACTTTGCTGCCTGATTTACTGTTAACAAATTTTTCTTGCCTGACCACGTCTCTGTTTAACCCCTTCAAACCTGAGGATACTTTGCTGCCTGATTTACTGTTAACAAATTTTTCTTGCCTGACCATGTCTCTGTTTAACCCCTTCAAACCTGAGGATACTTTGCTGCCTGATTTACTGTTAACAAACTTTGTTTGCCTGACCACGTCTCTGTTTAACCCCTTCAAACCTGAGGATACTTTGCTGCCTGATTTACTGTTAACAAACTTTGCTTGCCTGACCACGTCTCTGTTTAACCCCTTCAAAAATGAGGATACTTTGCTGCCTTATTTACTGTTAACAAACTTTGCTTGCCTGACCACGTCTCTGTTTAACCCCTTCAAAAATGAGGATACTTTGCTGCCTGATTTACTGTTAACAAACTTTGCTTGCCTGACCACGTCTCTGTTTAACCCCTTCAAACCTGAGGATACTTTGCTGCCTGATTTACTGTTAACAAACTTTGCTTGCCTGACCACGTCTCTGTTTAACCCATTCAAACCTGAGGATACTTTGCTGCCTGATTTACTGTTAACAAACTTTGCTTGCCTGACCACATCTCTGTTTAACCCCTTCAAACATGAGGATACTTTGCTGCCTGATTTACTGTTAACAAACTTTGCTTGCTTGACCATGTCTCTGTTTAGCCCTCTGAAATCTGAGTATACGTTACTGCCTGATATACTGTTAACAAACTTTGCTTACTTGACCACGTCTCAGATAAACCCTCTCTAATCTGAATCTGCCTTGTTGCTGGTTCTTATGTTGCCAAATCCTTGCCTGCCTGACGACGTTTAATCCTGACCCCTTATCTTCAATCAAGCATCTTTGTGGTGTTACTTGAATTACGTGAGTAACATCTCACCTTGTATTATTCTTTTCCAGAGAGGCTGTCGTGGGGTCAGGTCCTGGTTTATACTAAGTGTGCTAGTGTGTTGTTAATTATCATTCTAGCATTCGGGTCTGATTCGGGACTTCACCTAACCTGACATTCCTTGACACAGACTTATTAAGCCTACAACATAGCGATAAAAACTGAGTCAGAGAAACTTCTATGACTCAACACTAACCAATTTCCATACCCCCAAATTAATAATTTGAGATCCTGATGGAAAAAATAGCCCCTAAAACAAGAGGGCTGACCAAAGAGAAGCGGCCAATAATGGCAACTGGACATCCGAACATGATCCACATACCAAGCCTGTAAGGCCATGCTGAAGCTATCAGAAACACACAACACTGTTCCAATATGATCTTGAAAATCACCTTTGGGTATTGGGTACTCATAAAGCACGTCTAATTACCCGTAAGGGACTCAAGATGCTGCCCAATTAATCGACCTAGGAAGGATGAAAGGCTGAATGGACCTTGCCGGGAAGCAAACCTGCAACACACAAGTTACTACAGAGCTCAGTCACAGTGTATTAGCATGCTGAGCTATCTGTCTGACTTACATAAATGTATTAAACCCTAAACCCTAAACCTAACCCTAACATAACCCTAACCCTAAGCATAACCCTAACTCCCCCTAACTTAAATACAATTAAAATAAATCTAAATGAAACTTACAATTAATACCTAAATAATTCATATTTAAAACTAAATACTTACCTGTAAAAAAAAAACCTAAGCTAGCTACAAAATAACTAATAGTTACATTGTAGCTATCTTAGATTTTATTTTTATTTCACAGGTAAGTTTGTATTTATTTAACTAGGTAGACTAGTTAGTAAATAGTTATTAACTATTCACAAACCACCTAGCTAAAATAAATACAAAGTTACCTGTAAAATAAAACCTAACCTAATAAAATAAAATAAATTAATTAAATACAATTATCTAAATTACAAAAAAAATAAACACTAAATTACACAAAATAAAAAACAAAATTATCAAAAATAAAAACGAATTATACCTAATCTAATAGTCCTATCAAAATAAAAAAGCCCACCCAAAATAAAAATAAAAACCTAGCCTACACTAAACTACCAATGTCCCTTAAAAGGGCCTTTTGCATGGCATTGCCCCAAATAAATCAGCTCTTTTACCTGTAAAAAATAATTACAAACAACCCCCTAACAGTAAAACCCACCACCCACACAACCAAACCCCCCAAATAAAAACCTATCTAAATAAACCTAAGCTAAACATTGCCCTGAAAAGGGCATTTGGATGGGCATTGCCCTTAAAAGGTCATTTAGCTCTTTTACATTGCCCAAAACCCTAATCTAAAAATAAAACCCACCCAATAAACCCTTAAAAAAACTAACACTAACCCCCAACGATCCACTTACAGTTTTCGAAGACCGGACATCCATCCTCATCCAGGCGGCAGAAGTCTTCATCCAAGCGGGCAGAAGTCCTCCTCGAAGCTGGCAGAAGTCTTCATCCAAGCGGGCAGAAGTCATCATCAAGAAGGCATCTTCTATCTTCATCCATCCGGCGCGGAGCAGGTCTATCTTTAAAACATCTGGCGTAGAGCAACCTCTTATGAAATCTTCTGAAAAATGAAGTTTCCCATTAAGTGACGTCATCAAAGATGGCGTCCTTTACATTCCAATTTGCTGATAGAATTCTATCAGCCAATAGGAATTAAAGGGGAAAAAATCCTATTGGCTGTTCGAATCAGCCAATAGGATTGAGCTCTCATTCTCATTTACTTCTGCCGGCTTCGAGGAGAACTTCTGCCCACTTGGATGAAGACTTCTGCCGCCTTGATGAGGATGGATGTCTGGTCTTCGAAAACTGTAAGTGGATCATCGGGGTTAGTGTTAGCTTTTTTAAGGGTTTATTGGGTGGGTTTTATTTTTAGATTAGGGTTTTGGGCAATGTAAAAGAGCTAAATGCTCTTTTAAGGGCAATGCCCATCCAAATGCCCCTTTCAGGGCTATGTTTAGCTTAGGTTTATTTAGATAGGTTTTTATTTGGGGTTTTGGTTGTGTGGGTGGTGGGTTTTACTGTTGGGGGGTTGTTTGTATTTTTTCTTTACAGGTAAAAGAGCTGATTTCTTTGGGGCAATGCCCTTTTAAGGGCCATTGGCAGTTTAGTGTAGGCTAGGTTTTTTTTATTTTGGGTGGGCTTTTTTATTTTGATAGGGCTGTTAGATTAGGTGTAATTCATTTTTATTTTTGATAATTTTGTTTTTTATTTTGTGTAATTTAGTGTTTATTTTTTTGTAATTTAGATAATTGTATTTAATTAATGTATTTTATTTTATTGTAATGTTAGGTTTTATTGTAAGGCAGGTTAGGTTTTATTTTACAGGTAACTTTGTATTTATTTTAACTAGGTAGTTAGTAAATAGTTAATAACTATATACTGAACTAACTAGTCTACCGAGTTAAAATAAATACAAACTTACCTGTAAAATAAAAATAAAACCTAAGATAGCTACAATGTAATATTGTAGCTAGCTTAGGTTTTATTTTATAGGTAAATTTGTATTTAGTTTAAAATTTGAATTATTTAGGTAATAATTGTAAGTTTAATTTAGATTTATTTTAATTATATTTAAGTTAGGGGGTGTTAGGGTTAGGGTTAGGTTCAGGGTTACATTAGGGTTAGACTTATGCTTAGCGATAGGGTTACGTTAGGGCTAGGTTTAGGGGTTAATATATTTATGTAGTGTTAGTGATGTGGGAGGCCAGAGGTTTAGGGGTTAATAACTTTAGTATAGTGGCGGTAACATTGGGGACAGCAGATTAGGGGTTAATAAGTGTAATGTAGTTGGCAGCGATGTTAGGGGTAGCACATTAGGGGTGTTTAGACGTGGGGTTAATGTTAGGGTGTTAGGTTTAAACATAACTTTTTCTTTCCATATAGACATCAATGGGGCTGCGTTACGGAGCTTATGTTTCCACGATCACAGGTGTTAGACTTCTTTTTTGCCAGCTCTCCCCATTGATGTCTATGGGGAAATTGTGCATGAGCACGTCAAAGCAGCGCTTGTATTTTGGTGCGGTATGGAGCTCAATGACACCATATCGCCCGCGCAAGTCTGCTTTTTTAAAACCTGTAATAGCAGCGCTATAGGGAGGTGAAATAACAACGCTTTTGTGGCGCTCGTTAATTTCCCTATAGCACTCAAAACTCGTAATCTAGCTGATAGTTAATAGGGGGATTAGACTCCTAAAAGCTATAAATTGAAACATTTCCTATACAAAGAACAAAAAATGTTCAAATGAAAAATAAGGAGAATTTTCAAAAACTGTCTGATACAGGAGCCTTTGAGCCAAAGAAACCTTCATCAGAAGAAAAAACTTTAGTATGCTGTTGGTCAGAGCAAAATTAATGAAAACAATTTTGAAAAGACCTTGTAAGTTTACTTAAGGGCATAATAGCAGTCATTACATTTTATGATATAAGCAACAACATGTGATGTTTGCAGATAAAATCAAGTACATGAATTGAATATGTAAAAAACAGTAAATGTTAAAGTACATGTAGAAACATTGCTAGCATAAAACATTATAAATAAATGCTACACAATTGAGCTGAAGCAATAACAACAGCTAAAAAGATGAAAAGAACACACTTAGCTTTGTAGAATTGTGTTCCAAGGCATCAGAGGCTCCTAGTTATCAAGCCGTCAACCTCAAATACGCTGGAATTCCGCAGCGTATTTGTGGCGAGGCTGATTCGCCTTAGTTATCAAGCCCTAGATAACAGCAAAAGTAGAATTTTGTGACGTAAGCTTCGATCCGCTGGACTCAGTCCGACACAGATCGATGCTTACGTCACTACAGATGTTCCGCACACAAGTGCGGCACAATCTGACTACTTTTGCTAGTTATCAAAAAACTAGCAGGTACGCAAGCTATAATAAACTGATTAACCCCTAAACCGCCGCTCCTGGTCCCCGCCACAACTATAATATATGTATTAACCCATAAACCGCCGCTCCCAGACCCTGCCACCACCTACATTACACCTATTAACCCCTATCCTGCCCCCCCCATACCGTCGCCACCTATAATAAAGTTTTTAACCCCTATCCTGTGGAACCCGGACCTCGCAGCAACAAAATAAATAGTTTAACCCCTACACCGCTGCTCCCGGACCCCGCCGCAACCTATATTAAACTTATTAACCCCTAATGTGTCCCCCTACACCGTCGCCACCTATAATACGTTTATTAACCCCTATCCTGCCCCCCCTACACCGTCGCCACCTATAATAAGCTTCTTAACCCCTATCCTGCCCCCCCCTACACCACCGCCACTGTAATAAAATTATTAACCCCTAAACCTAAGTCTAACACTAACCCTAACAGCCCCCTAACTTAAATATTAATTAAATAAATCTAAATAATATTTATCTTATTAAATAAATTAATCCTATTTAAAACTAAATACTTACCTTTAAAATAAACCCTAAGATAGCTACAATATAAATAATAATTATATTGTAGCTATTTTAGGATTTATTTTTATTTTACAGGCAACTTTCAATTTATTTTAACTAAGTACAATAGCTATTAAATAGTTATTAACTATTTAATAGCTACCTAGCTAAAATAAAGAGAAATTTACCTGTAAAATAAAAACTAACCTAAGTTACAATTACACCTAACACTACACTATACTTAAATTAATCCTATTTAAAACTAAATACTTACCTGTAAAATAAACCCTAAGATAGCTACAATATAATTATTATTTATATTGTAGCTATCTTAGGGTTTATTTTAAAGGTAAGTATTTAGTTTTAAATAGGATTAATATAAATAATAATTACATTGTAGCTATTTTAGGATTTATATTTATTTTACAGGTAACTTTGTATTTATTTTAGCTAGTTAGAATAGTTATTAAATAGTTATTAACTATTTAATAACTACCTAGCTAAAAGAAATATAAAATTACCTGTAAAATAAATCCTAACCTAAGTTACAATTAAACCTAACACTACACTATCATTAAATTAGTTAAATAAATGAGCTACAAATAACTACAATTAAATTAAATTAAATAAACTAACTAAAGTACAAAAAAAAATGCTAAGTTACAAAAAATAAAAAAAATAAGTTACAAACATTTAAAAAATATTACAACAATTTTAAGCTACTTACACCTAATCTAAGCCCCCTAATAAAATAACAAAGCCCCCCAAAATAAAACAAATGCCCTACCCTATTCTAAATTAAAAAGTTACCAGCTATTTTACCTTACCAGCCCTTAAAAGGGCCTTTTGCGGGGCATGCCCCAAAGAATTCTGCTCTTTTGCCTAGAAAAAAAAAATACAACCCCCCCAACAGTAAAACCCACCACCCACATACCCCTAATCTAACCCAAACCCCCCTTAAATAAATCTAACACTACCCCCCTTCAGCCAGCCGACCACCGATGGAACCGATGAGGAGAACCAGAGCGGCAGAAGTCATCATCCAGGCGGCGCTGAAGAAGTCTTCCATCCGATGAAGTCATCATCCAGGTGGCGCTGAAGAAGTCTTCCATCCAATAGAAGTCTTCATCCAGGCGGTGTGTTCAATTTTCATCCATGCGGAGCGGAGCCATCTTCAGACAAGCCGATGCGGAGCCATCCTCTTCTTCCCGACGACTAACGACGAATGGATATTCCTTTAAGGGACGTCATCCAAGATGGCAACCCTTCAATTCTGATTGGCTGATAGGATTCTATCAGCCAATCGGAATTAAGGTAGGAAAAATCTGATTGGCTTATTGAATCAGCCAATCAGATTGAAGTTCAATCCGATTGGCTGATCCAATCAGCCAATCAGATTGAGCTCACATTCTATTGGCTGTTCCGATCAGCCAATCGGAATTGAAGGGACGCCATCTTGGATGACGTCCCTTAAAGGAACCTTCATTCCTCGTTAGTCGTCGGGAAGAAGAGGATGGCTCCGCGTCGGCTTGTCTGAAGATGGCTCCGCTCCGGATGGATGAAGATTGAAGACGCCGCCTGGATGAAGACTTCTATCGGATGGAAGACTTCTTCAGCGCCGCCTGGATGATGACTTCATCGGATGGAAGACTTCTTCAGCACCACCTGGATGATGACTTCTGCCGCTCTGGATCTCCTCTTCGGTTTCATCGGTGGTCGGCTGGCTGAAGACGACTCAAGGTAGGATGATCTTCAGGGGGGTAGTGTTAGGTTTATTTAAGGGGGGTTTGGGTTAGATTAGGGGTATGTGGGTGGTGGGTTTTAATGTTGGGGGGGTTGTATTTTTTTTTTTACAGGCAAAAGAGCATGCCCCGCAAAAGGCACTTTTAAGGGCTGGTAAGCTAAAAGAGCTGGTAACTTTTTAATTTAGAATAGGGTAGGGCCTTTTTTTATTTTGGGGGGCTTTGTTATTTTATTAGGGGGCTTAGATTAGGTGTAAGTAGCTTAAAATTGTTGTAATATTTTTTAAATGTTTGTAACTTATTTTTTTATTTTTTGTAACTTAGCTTTTTTTTTTTTTTGTACTTTAGTTAGTTTATTTAATTTTATTTAATTGTAGTTATTTGTAAGTAATTTATTTAATTAATTAATTTAATGATAGTGTAGTGTTAGGTTTATTTGTAACTTAGGTTAGGATTTATTTTACAGGTAATTTTGTATTTCTTTTAGCTAGGTAGTTATTAAATAGTTAATAACTATTTAATAACTATTCTAACTAGCTAAAATAAATACAAAGTTACCTGTAAAATAAATATAAATCCTAAAATAGCTACAATATAATTATTATTTATATTGTAGCTATCTTAGGGTTTATTTTACAGGTAAGTATTTCGTTTTAAATAGGATTAATTTATTTAAGTATAGTGTAGTGTTAGGTGTAATTGTAACTTAGGCTAGTTTTTATTTTACAGGTTAATTTCTCTTTATTTTATAGTTATTGTACCTAGTTAAAATAAATTGAAAGTTGCCTGTAAAATAAAAATAAATCCTAAAATAGCTACAATATAATTTTTATTTATATTGTAGCTATCTTAGGCCTAGATTTGGAGTTTGGCGTTAGCCGTGAAAACCAGTGTTAGAGGCTCCTAACGCTGGTTTTAGGCTACCGCCGGTATTTGGGTCTAACGCTCACTTTTCAGCCGCGACTTTTCCATACCGCAGATACCCTTACGTAAATTGCGTATCCTATCTTTTCAATGGGATCTTTCTAACTCCGGTATTTAGAGTCGTGTCTGAAGTGAGCGTTAGACATCTAACGACAAAACACCAGCCGCAGGAAAAAAGTCAGTAGTTAAAAGCTTTCTGGGCTAACGCCGGTTTATAAAGCTCTTAACTACTGTGCTCTAAAGTACACTAACACCCATAAACTACCTATGTACCCCTAAACCGAGGTCCCCCCACATCGCCGCAACTCGATTACATTTTTTTAACCCCTAATCTGCCGACCGCCACCTACGTTATACTTATGTACCCCTAATCTGCTGCCCCTAACACCGCCGACCCCTGTATTATATTTATTAACCCCTAACCTGCCCCCCACAACGTCGCCTCCACCTACCTACACTTATTAACCCCTAATCTGCCGACCGCAAAGTGCCGCCACCTACGTTATACTTATGTACCCCTAATCTGCTGCCCCTAACACCGCCGTCCCCTGTATTATATTTATTAACCCCTAACCTGCCCCCCACAACGTCGCCTCCACCTACCTACACTTATTAACCCATAATCTGCCGACCGCAAAGCGCCGCCACCTACGTTATCCTTATGTACCCCTAATCTGCTGCCCCTAACACCGCCGACCCCTATATTATATTTATTAACCCCTAATCTTCCCCCCACAACGTTGCCTCCACCTGCCTACACTTATTAACCGCTAATCTGCCGACCGGAGCTCACCGCTATTCTAATAAATGTATTAACCCCTAAAGCTAAGTCTAACCCTAACACTAACACCCCCCTAAGTTAAATATAATTTACATCTAACGAAATTAATTAACTCTTATTAAATAAATTATTCCTATTTAAAGATAAATACTTACCTGTAAAATAAATCCTAATATAGCTACAATATAAATTATAATTATATTATAGCTATTTTAGGATTTATATTTATTTTACAGGTAACTTTGTATTTATTTTAACCAGGTACAATAGCTATTAAATAGTTAAGAACTATTTAATAGCTAAAATAGTTAAAATAATTACAAAATTACCTGTAAAATAAATCCTAACCTAAGTTACAATTAAACCTAACACTACACTATCAATAAATAAATTAAATAAACTACCTACAATTACCTACAATTAACCTAACACTACACTATCAATAAATTAATTAAATACAATTCCTACAAATAAATACAATTAAATAAACTAGCTAAAGTACAAAAAATAAAAAAGAACTAAGTTACAAAAAATAAAAAAATATTTACAAACATAATAAAAATATTACAACAATTTTAAACTAATTACACCTACTCTAAGCCCCCTAATAAAATAACAAAGCCCCCCAAAATAAAAAAATGCCCTACCCTATTCTATATTACTAAAGTTCAAAGCTCTTTTACCTTACCAACCCTGAACATGGCCCTTTGTGGGGCATGCCCCAAAGAATTCAGCTCTTTTGCCTGTAAAAAAAAACATACAATACCCCCCCCCAACATTACAACCCACCACCCACATACCCCTAATCTAACCCAAACCCCCCTTAAATAAACCTAACACTAAGCCCCTGAAGATCTTCCTACCTTATCTTCACCCTGCCAGGTTCACCGAAGAGCTCCTCCGATGTCCTGATCCAAGCCCAAGCGGGGGGCTGAAGAGGTCCATGATCCGGCTGAAGTCTTCATCCAAGCGGGAGCTGAAGAGGTCCATGATCCGGATGAAGTCTTCATCCAAGCGGGAGCTGAAGAGGTCCATGATCCGGATGAAGTCTTCTATCAACGGCATCTTCAATCTTCTTTCTTCCGGATCCATCTTGCAGACCTCCGACGCGGAACATCCTCTTCTCCCGACGCCTACTAGCGAATGACGGTTCCTTTAAGGGACGTCATCCAAGATGGCGTCCCTCGAATTCCGATTGGCTGATAGGATTCTATCAGCCAATCGAAATTAAGGTAGGAATATTCTGATTGGCTGATGGAATCAGCCAATCAGAATCAAGTTCAATCTGATTGGCTGATCCAATCAGCCAATCAGATTGAGCTTGCATTCTATTGGCTGATCGGAACAGCCAATAGAATGCGAGCTCAATCTGATTGGCTGATTGGATCAGCCAATCGGATTGAACTTGATTCTGATTGGCTGATTCCATCAGCCAATCAGAATATTCCTACCTTAATTCTGATTGGCTGATAGAATCCTATCAGCCAATCGGAATTCGAGGGACGCCATCTTGGATGACGTCCCTTAAAGGAACCGTCATTCGGCTAGTAGGCGTCGGGAGAAGAGGATGTTCCGCGTCGGAGGTCTGCAAGATGGATCCGGAAGAAAGAAGATTGAAGATGCCGTTGATAGAAGACTTCATCCGGATCATGGACCTCTTCAGCTCCCGCTTGGATGAAGACTTCATCCGGATCATGGACCTCTTCAGCTCCCGCTTGGATGAAGACTTCAGCCGGATCATGGACCTCTTCAGCCCCCCGCTTGGGCTTGGATCAGGACATTGGAGGAGCTCTTCAGGACGGATCGGTGAACCTGGCAGGGTGAAGATAAGGTAGGAAGATCTTCAGGGGCTTAGTGTTAGGTTTATTTAAGGGGGGTTTGGGTTAGATTAGGGGTATGTGGGTGGTGGGTTGTAATGTTGGGGGGGAGGGTATTGTATGTTTTTTTTTTACAGGCAAAAGAGCTGAATTCTTTGGGGCATGCCCCGCAAAGGGCCCTGTTCAGGGCTGGTAAGGTAAAAGAGCTTTGAACTTTAGTAATATAGAATAGGGTAGGGCATTTTTTTATTTTGGGGGGCTTTGTTATTTTATTAGGGGGCTTAGAGAAGGTGTAATTAGTTTAAAATTGTTGTAATATTTTTATTATGTTTGTAAATATTTTTTTATTTTTTGTAACTTAGTTCTTTTTTATTTTTTGTACTTTAGCTAGTTTATTTAATTGTATTTATTTGTAGGAATTGTATTTAATTAATTTATTGATAGTGTAGTGTTAGGTTAATTGTAGGTAATTGTAGGTAGTTTATTTAATTTATTTATTGATAGTGTAGTGTTAGGTTTAATTGTAACTTAGGTTAGGATTTATTTTACAGGTAATTTTGTAATTATTTTAACTATTTTAGCTATTAAATAGTTCTTAACTATTTAATAGCTATTGTACCTGGTTAAAATAAATACAAAGTTACCTGTAAAATAAACATAAATCCTAAAATAGCTATAATATAATTATAATTTATATTGTAGCTATATTAGGATTTATTTTACAGGTAAGTATTTATCTTTAAATAGGAATAATTTATTTAATAAGAGTTAATTAATTTCGTTAGATGTAAATTATATTTAACTTAGGAGGGTGTTAGTGTTAGGGTTAGACTTAGCTTTAGGGGTTAATACATTTATTAGAATAGCGGTGAGCTCCAGTCGGCAGATTAGGGGTTAATAATTGAAGTTAGGTGTTGGCGATGTTAGGGAGGGCAGATTAGGGGTTAATACTATTTATTATAGGGTTAGTGAGGCGGATTAGGGGTTAATAACTTTATTATAGTAGCGCTCAGGTCCGGTCGGCAGATTAGGGGTTAATAAGTGTAGGCAGGTGGAGGCGACGTTGTGGGGGGCAGATTAGGGGTTAATAAATATAATATAGGGGTCGGCGATGTTAGGGGAGCAGATTAGGGGTACATAGGGATAATGTAAGTAGCGGCGGTTTACGGAGCGGCAGATTAGGGGTTAATAATAATATGCAGGGGTCAGCGATAGCGGGGGCGGCAGATTAGGGGTTAATAAGTGTAAGGTTAGGGGTGTTTAGACTCGGGGTACATGTTAGGGTGTTAGGTGCAGATGTAGGAGGTGTTTCCGCATAGCAAACAATGGGGCTGCGTTAGGAGCTGAACGCGGCTTTTTTGCAGGTGTCAGGTTTTTTTTCAGCTCAAACAGCCCCATTGTTTCCTATGGGAGAATCGTGCACGAGCACGTTTTTGAGGCTGGCCGCTTGCGTAAGCAACTCTGGTATCGACAGTTGAAGCTGCGTTAAAAATGCTCTACGCTCCTTTTTTGGAGCCTAATGCAGCCTTTATGTGGACTCTCAATACCAGAGTTATTTTTATGGTGCGGCCAGAAAAAAGCCGGCGTTAGTTTTTCGGGTCGTTACCAACAAAACTCCAAATCTAGCCGTTAGGGTTTATTTTAAAGGTAAGTATTTAGTTTTAAATAGGATTAATTTATTTAATAAGATATATATTATTTAGATTTATTTAATTAATATTTAAGTTAGGGGGGTGTTAGGGTTAGTGTTATTATAAACTTATTATAGGTGGCGACGGTGTAGGGGGCAGATTAGGGGTTAATACGTTTAATATAGGTGGCGGCGGGGTCCGGGAGTGGCGGTTTAGGGGTTAAACTATTTATTTAGTTGCGGTGAGGTCCGGGATCGGCAGGATAGGGGTTAATAACTTTATTATAGGTGGCGGCAGTATAGGGGGGGCAGGATAGGGGTTACTAGGTATAATGTAGGTGGCAGCGGTGTCCGGGAGCGGTGGTTTAGGGGTTAATACATTTATAAGAGTTGCGGCGGGGTCTAGGAGCTCTGGTTTAGGGGTTAATAACTTTATTTAGTTGCAGGGGGCTCCGGGGGCGCCGGTATAGGGGGTAGAATAGTGTAGTTAGTGTGGGTGCTTAGTGACAGGGGTATCAATAAAGCTGTCAAAAAGCCGAAGAGCAGCGAGATCAGATGAGTGATAATTCTCACAGTCCGCTGCTCATCGCCCCGTACTTGGTGCGCGGCTTTTTGACAGCTTTATTGATAACTTAGGCAAAATGTTTCAGGTCCGCGGCGGCGATGGTAGGCGAGCTTAGGCGGGCATATTGAACTGGCGAAGGCAGGTAAAGTAGACACGTTGATAACTACCCTCCATAGTTTCTACAGTAACATCAGAGTCAAGATCAGAATTAGACATCTCGCAAAATGTAACAGAAAAAGAAAAATAACATTAGCAAAACAGTCAATTTCCACTATGTAAAAAAAACAAAAGCAGGCATAATAGCTTTCGAAGTTCATGAAAACAGCGAGCAATAGAGGGGTAACATAACTAAAATTTGTTGCCAAGTATGACGCATCACGCAAAAACAAGCTACAATTTTTTGGCGCAAAACTAACACCAGGAAATGACACAACTTGCATCATAACAAATGCGATTTCACGCCAAAACATGACGCAGGAAATGACAAAATTTGCACCATCAAGGGCACAACTTTGTGCCAAAAAAATGTTGCGCCAAAAATGACACAATAAAAATCAGCATTTTGCGCCCTTGCAAGCCTAGATTTACCCGCAAAATAAAGAGAGTCAACTTAGAAAAAGACTGAACCCCAGGTAATAAAAAACGTTTAAATAAACTTCCCAAACATGATTCCTATACTGAAACTGTTTAGACTGCAAAAGGGGAATACACATAGACCTGACTCATGGCAAATATAAGTACAATACATATATTTAAAACTTTATATTAATACATAAAGCGTCAAACCATAGCTGAGAGTGTTTTAAATAATGAAAACATACTTACCAAAAGACACCCATCCACATATGGCAGATAACCAAACCAGTACTGAAAAAGTATCAGCAGCGGTAATGGTATATAAGAGTATATCGTCAATCTGAAAAGGGAGGTAGGAGATCTATCTCTACGACCGATAACAGAGAACATTTGAAAAGATTTCCTGCAAGAAAATCCATTAATACAAATTAAGGCAATACTCCCTTCACATCCCTCTGACAAACACTGTACTCTGAGATGATGCTTCAGAATGCTTAGAAGCGCTTATCATAGAAGAAATCATAGAAATCAAGCACAAACATACTTCGCCACCTCCATAGGAGGCAAAGTTTGTAAAACTGAATTGTGGGTGTGGTGAGGGGTGTATTTATAGGCATTTTGAGGTTTGGGAAACTTTGCCCCTCCTGGTAGGATTGTATATCCCATACGTCACTAGCTCATGGACTCTTGCCAATTACATGAAAGAAACTAATATTACATGAAAAAACTAACATTAAATAAAAACTAACATTTCATGAAAAAAAACTTAACTTTACATAAAAAAACATAATATTACATGAAAAGCCCTAACATTACATCAAAAAACTAACATTACATTAACAAACTAGCATTACATATTAAAAGCTAACATTACATGAAAAAAAATGTATTACATAAAAAAACTAACATTACATGAAAAAAACTAATCTAACATTACATGAAAACAACCCTGACATTACATAAAAAACCCTATCATTATATAAAAAACATTACATGAAAAAACCTAACATTACCAAAAAAAAGAAACCTAACAGTACATGAAAATAAAAATATGACCATTCCATAAAAAAAACTAACATTACATAAAAAAAAACTCTAATATTACATAAGAAAATTAAATTTACATGAATAAAAAAAACTAACATTACATTAAAAAAAACTAACATACCGGAAAATACAAAGGAAACCTAACAGTACATGTAAATAAAAAAAAACTAACAGTACATGTAAATAAAAAAAACTAACAGTACATGTAAATAAAAAAAAACTAACAGTACATGTAAATAAAAAAAAAAACTCAGTACATGTAAATAAAAAAACCTAACAGTACATGTACGTAATAAAAAAAAACTAACAGTACATGTAAATAAAAAAAAACTAACAGTACATGTAAATTAAAAAAAATAACAGTACATGTAAATAAAAAAACCAACAGTACATGTAAATAAAAAACCCTAACAGTACATGTAAATAAAAAAAACTAACAGTACATGTAAATAAAAAAAAACTAACAGTACTTCAGTACATGTAAATAAAAAAAACCTAACAGTACATTTAAATAAAAAAAAAGCTGACAGTACATGTAAATAAAAAAAACCTAACAGGGGGGCGGAGCTAGCCATCAAGGGAGCAGGACGTGTTCTTGTGTAGCTCCTGGCCTTATATACCATATTGCAGCTTTTATTCCTATAAATTAACGCCAAGGAATACTAGGTTTATACTCTGGAGAGAAGAGCAGTGCCCACTGAGCTGGGGGACAGATGGAGACATAAAGATTTTGAGAAGATTATATCTCTCTGCGGGGAGACAACCACGCGACTTTACATAACATTGTCTGTAGAGTCTAACACCACCGCAGCTCATATATGATGGTAGCCTGATCAATGAGCACTCCTGCTGCTTGACACAGCAACAAAACGTGGGATAATGAATTATTGGGGACAGCGATAGGGAGATTCACTGAACCAATATAGAACGAATCCCTATCTAAAATGGCGGTGATATTACAGTTTCTGCAACAATTAGAGGCTAAAATGGACTACCACTTCCTCTCACTGCGTAGAGAACTTAATCCTGAGCTGCACCCTATAGAAGAGGAGTTCGGACCCAGCTTAAGGGATTTACAGCACATGGATCACATCCCAGCCACCTCCTCCTTATCTCCATTACTAAAGCCTGGAGCTAAAAGTGACTTTGACCGCTTACTAATGGTCTCTCACCAACTCACTTCATTGGGGGACACTTCGTCTCTGCAGCACTCAGCCATGGTGGAGAGACCGGACTCCTGCTTCAGCGCTGAGAACAATCCTGTGAAGATGGAGGACGCAGCTGATCTCGCAGACCATAGTGTTATTTAAATACAGTGTTAGTGCCCTGCTTTCCCTAAAGACGTTAAATGCTTACTTGTTGTTCACGGGACATGTTACAGCTGTATAACCTGTTTCCTTCCTCAGTTCAGTTACCATATTATTGCCTTTTGCGACTTATATCTGTCTTGGATTTATATAACTATTCCCCTAAGCTTCATCTACATAGCATAGTTCAGGGGAGCTACCTATATCTACTGTCTCCCTCTCTCATATTTACCTAAGAAAAGACGGGTTACTTTTGACAACCCCAGAATTTTTATGCACAGTTGCACTTAAATATCACTGTTCATACCCTGAATAGGTGGTTTAACTACTACCCACTAAACCCTGTCTACCGACACTTAAAGCGATATGACTCTATATTTTCTCATTTGTAAATGTCTGCTATGCCCTTCCCTAAACCCAGACTACAAGCCTCCTATTTTATTCTCCTTTAATACAATGTATATTATATGCCTAGTGAAATATCACTTTACTAACTTCTTCCTCAATAGTTCACAACCCTCTGGCAGTCAGATATACAATCCACAAGGTGGTTAGCAGAAGGTCATACAGAAATGTGATATACTGCACTCTACTAAGTTCAATCGCAGTAGTTAAATTTATTGTTTTATTATATATGCCTGTGACCCGTAGATAGATATCATGCTTTCAGGTTGCATAGCCTATGCTTTTACATAATAACATGAGTCCAAATTCACTGTAGGGTCTCTATACTCTTCCTCGTAGATAAAGGTAAATCTGATAGTATGCACTTTCTGCTGATAAAGTAATGGTTACTTACACTTTATAACCTTGGCTCTCATTCATAATTTACCTTACCTACCAGAGCTTTATTATGCACACTCCGGAGTTGGAATACTAATTAGCTCTTGGCTTTCAGACTAAAAGTTGAAATGATCTGCTGACCCCTAAAGTGTACATTAGGTAGCAACCTCCCTGACACTGTGATACGTAACCTTACTAAGAGTCGCCATTAAGTTTTGCCAACTAAAGCAGATACCAGCACGTTTTAAAATCTACATTTCATTTGTGCTCCCCTTCTCCTATCAAGAGCCGCATATAATCCCCCTCTGCCTTGTATATACCATTCGCTAATATTAGCATTTGAAGTAGAAGCCATGAGTTCCCTATTATCTGTCCGCAAGTCTATAATGTAAGCTCGGCTCCTATTACAGCTCCACAGGCTCTTAGAACTTACACAAACTAATATTATAGTCTGGAGACCTGTCCTGATATGTTACCTCCCTCAGTGTGCATTTTACTTCAACCTAATGGTAACCTTGTGAATTTAAGAGTTTTGAGTAGGACAGTCAACATTACATATTGAACTGCTGTTATCATAGTACGTTTTAACACGGCTCTCTTGATGTCTCATGTCTGTTAGTTTATAGGTATAACATGACCTCTCAATACTGGACCTTGGTAAATTTGAGGTAAATCATATATAGGTTACATGGTTTTATGTAACATGATTAAGCCCCGTTTCCTTCAACTGAGGAATATTCATATAGCTAGATAGCCTAGGTTTAATACCCTATATATAATCTTGTCTTATGTTTGGAGCTGGCATACACTACTCAGAGAGGTAGCAAGGTACATAACAATATCTTTTACATTATGCTAGACTAAATATTATCTGACCTTATCACTGTTTAGCTACTAGACTCAGGTTTAATGGCTTTCTCCCTACATACAGTCCCTCTTTACGAAGTCACCTATATTATATTGAATCATGTAAGAATCTGAGCTTTTATTAAAGCAACCTTACTATAGGACCCTGATAAGTCCCCTATCGCTTCTAGTCCTTAGGATGCCTATGTTACCCCTTTATTCACTATAGCCCACCCCCCCTAAATGTCCTCCCCCAAACTAAAAGTGGCTCTGGCCCACTGATCTCCCCCCCCCCCTTAAACCATACCACTACCTGTGTATAATGTTAAGTATCTTTGTTGTATAATTGAACCTATAGATTCTTTCTATTAAGAGATGTCTAACTTTCATAATCCTCAACTCTCCTAGACACTATCTGCCTCACCACCAGGATTACTGAATATGTATACTTATTTTATAATGTACCTTGTTATATTTGGTAGTGGTTGGTCCATGGATAAAAATAGAGGTCATTTCTACCCTTGCACAGGTTAGTTTTTATAGTTTTCATTACCTTCTTGTCATTATTTACCAGAAGTACTTGAATTGCATAATCTTTGCCTTATGTACTAAGCTTTAACGCTGGTTTGTATTTTGTTTCTAACCTGTGACATTGGTTCATTGTATGTTACCTTTTTACTTCAACCTCAATAAAAAAAAAAAAAAAAAAAAAAGAACTAACAGTACATGTAAATAAAAAAAAATCTAACAGTACATATAAAAAAAAAGAACTAACAGTACATGTAAATAAAAAAACTAACAGTACATGTAAATTAAAAAAAACTAACAGTACATGTAAATAAAAAAAAACCTAACAGTACATGAAAATAAAAAAAACCTAACAGTACATGAAAATAAAAAAAAACCTAACAGTACATGTAAATAAAAAAACCTAACAGTACATGTAAATAAAAAAAAAACTAACAGTACATGTAAATTAAAAAAAACTAACAGTACATGTAAATTAAAAAAAACTAACAGTACATGTAAATAAAAAAAAAAACCTAACAGTACATGAAAATAAAAAAAACTACCATTAGAAAAAAAACAAAAAATACAAAAACAAAACAATACACATTTACGCCTATTCTAAAGCTAAAGTCCCACTTAAAAAAAAACCTCCCCTTAATAAAATAAAACCTATAACAGTAAAAAACTAAAGAAATAGCCCTTAGAAGGGCTTTTTGTAGACCATTGCCCTAAAGTGATTACGCTCTTTTCCCCAAAATAAATACTAGCCCATTTAGGGCCAGATTACGATCGGAGTAAAAAATTGCGATATTTGCACTCCACTCATAAAACCAGTGCATGCAAATGTATGCTGGAATCATAGTTAAAGCACAATGTGAACACATTTGCATTGCATGAAAGCTTTGCACTCAAGAGAGTGCAGCTCCATAGACTCCAGTGGTAGCATTGTTCTAATGCTGTAATACACGGCACAGAACCTAGGGCATGGAAGGGGGTAATTTGCACAGTGATGGCCAGCAATTATGAAATATATATATATATATATATATGTACATATGAATATATACATATACAGTATATTTAACTGTTTATATGTGTATATACAAATATTAACACAGAAATATATATGTATATACACATAATAACACATAAATATATATGTATATACACATAATAACACATACATATATATGTATATACACATAATAACACATAAATATATATGTATATACACATAGTAACACATAAATATATATGTATATACACATAGTAACACATAAATATATATGTATATACACATAATAACACAGAAATATATATGTATATACACATAGTAACACATAAATATATATGTATATACACATAGTAACACATAAATATATATGTATATAAGCATATTAACACAGAAATATATCTGTATATACACATAATAACACATAAATATATATATGTCTTTCCACATATTAACACATAAATATATATTTATATACACATATTAACACATAAATATAAATGTATATACACATTATAACACATAAATATATATGTATATACACATAGTAACACATAAATATATATGTATATACACATAACACATAAATATATATGTATATACACATAGTAACACATAAATATATATGTATATACACATATTAACACATAAATATATATGTATATACACATAGTAACACATAAATATATATGTATATAAACATAGTAACAGCAGCAGAAAGAGAAAGTGGAGGCTGTTTCCTTAAAATTAATTCCTTTATTTATTCAGTTTAAAACCGGCAAACACAGCAAGGATAGGATATGGTGTAGAAGGCGCAGCACAGTCTGGCTTACGCGTTTCGGATGAAATCCGTAGTCATAGCCTACTGTGCTGTGCTTCACACCTGCTTAAAACTAGTTAAAACAAATGTGATTGGCGCACACATAAAAACAACGCCTTCAAGTTTTAACCAATACCAACAGTGTATAAAATTAACCCACTGGTGTCAGGACCGCACATTGTAATACATTGCCTTAGCTCATACAAACGTAATATACACACTGCAATGTTTATGTGTACAACCCACATTGTAGTATACATTGTAAACAAAATATCCGGTACTAAGGGTCAGTGATAATATTAATGTTGTTGGGGACTTCCGGTGGGCGGGGCCACGGAGCAGCAGCACTAGTGAAGAGCTCCGGCACTACACGGCCTAAAAATCTGTCTAAGCGTGCTGCTTCGCTTCTCCCCACGCACATTTCTTGTTGGGTGTTCATACCCAATCTAGCCCCAACTGAAAACTCAGCGTGAAGGGCATTTTCGATCAGCCCTTGCCCCCGGAGGCGCGAAACAGTAAGGAGAGATAGGGAGACAGGCGCCATCTTGGAAAACGGCGCGAGAGCTGCAACAGAGACCTATCGGCCGCCAGAGGACCTGTGGACCAACAAACGGAGCCACACTCTGCTACCTGTAGGAGTCAATACCCGGCGGAATTGGGTGAGATCAGTGAGACACGGGTGGGAGCGGGAGGACGGCTATCTTGCATAATACCACACAAGGCCCTGCAGACACGCTCATAACTGCCCGCCTCACCTGAATACCCGCTCCTGCACACCTCCCATCAAGATATCTGTGGTGCAGTGGGGAGAGAAATATCACATCTGATTTCTTGGATGGAGGGGGGAGTGAGGGGGAGTAGTGACTGGAAGTGAGAGGCGTTGTTAACTGCGCAGCTACAGCAGCACTCCTAACCGGCCTCTCCTGGCAGGGAAGACCGCTCATAAGGGACATTAAATCAAATTGTACGCCATTGCATGAGACAGCCATACAATACTGCCCAAGCCTGTCTTTACAAGTGGCCCTGACACATGCTGGCTGCCCCACTCGCTCTTTCCCTAGTAGTCTCTCAGTTTGCTGCAGCTGAGCTCCCACTAGAAACGGCAGTAATACAGTAACACAGCGTGAACTTAGCTGCCCTGCTGTGAGCTGACAGGGACGCTCTGTCTCTTTCTTCTACATATCGCCAATATAACTCCTGTCTGCAAGTCACTTACACCAAGAGCAGAATTACCATACTTTTTGCTTCACTGACCTACATGAAAGTGGACAAATATTTCAAGGTCTCTGCTACACAAGCTACACCCATCATGTCAAGCAGACACAAACCCACAGAAAGAAGGCAAAAACTGACACCAGAACCCCAGCTGGAGCCACCGGGCCCCCCTGACAGGGAAACACCTCAGGACACTTCTCATATAATACTGCAGGACTTAAAAGCCTTTTTTCTTCCGAAAATGGAATCCCTACAGGCGGGCATGGATACTCTCACCTCAGAAATACGACACTACTCCACACGTCTGCAGCAAGCGGAGCAACGGATTTCAGATGTGGAAGACAATCAGCACTCTTCCTCCGTCATTGTTCAAAGACTGGAGCGTCAAAACTTCACACTACAAGAAAAACTTGATGACCTTGAGAATCGGTCTCGCCGCAACAACTTGAGACTGATCGGGGTCCCTGAATCAATAAAGAACAAAGAGCTACTTGAATTCACAGCCCTGACACTACCTAAACTACTACAACTCGACCCAGACACACTACCCCTAGATGTGGAAAGGGCGCACAGAATAGGGCCAGAATCTTTACCCACCAGAGCTAACCAACGCCCCAGACAAGTCATCTTCAAGCTTCTTCGCTACCAAGAGAAACTGGCGCTACTTAAGGCATATAGAGCTAAACCAGACCTCTGCTTTGAGGGACACAAGCTTCTCATTTTCCAAGACTTTTCAGCAGAGGTCGCAAGAAAAAGGAAGGAGTTTGCCCCCCTATGCTCTAAACTGCACTCACAGGGCCGCCAGGCCTCACTCCTATATCCGGCCAAACTAAGACTTTCCACTCCTGGAGGCCCAAAATTCTTTCTCACACCCCAACAGTTACAAGACTATCTTGAGGCCGAAGAAAAGGATGGTCAGAGCTGATCGATAGTACCCATCTTTACTAACGGTCTTTGCCCCTCTGCAACTCCATCTTATGATGGCTTTCAATGACCGTGACCTGGCCCAATGGGCTGGGCCTGAACTCCCACCCTTTAGAGCACAAACTCCTCTGGTGCCTGGAGCCTCTAGTTCTGGGTTCCAGGTGACCAGGTTGTTATGGGTTACTTTGTTTCCTATTCACGAATCCCTGATAACATGTATATGTAATATTATCAGTTACCTTATTGTTCTTTACATGCATGTCTCTCCATGTGTTGCATTTTTCCAAATGTGGTTGTCTCACTCTACTTTACCTTCCTTACTAGGTCCTGGGGGGGGTCCATGGAGGGACTGGCAGCTGACTTCTCATTTCTCAAGACCAGGAGCAGCCCTTTCCCCGGACGGTAGTAGCCGTAAGTCACCCAACACTCACACCTACACTAACAAACGGACAGTTTTACCTGACGAATATTACGGAGAGCTGGCATGTCCTGGCCCCACTCCTGACTATAACGGTACATTATTTCCCTCACTCTACACACCATGTCTCAAAGCTTAAAGATCGTGTCCTGGAATGTCGGGGGTATAACATCCCCGGCCAAAAGGAGTATCATACTACAGCACCTTAAACGCCTACATGCAGACGTGGCCCTGTTACAAGAGACACATCTGACAGATGTCGAACATGAAAAACTAAAGGTTAGGTGGGTGGGACAGGTTTACTATACTCCGACTGAGGGTCGTAAGCGTGGGGTGGCTATACTGGTTAAAAAGGGCCTACCGATCCAGATCTCCACACTTAGTACAGACCCTAAAGGCAGGTTTCTAATAGTAAATCTCAATTTTGCAGGAAACTCTTACACTTTATGTAACGTCTATGGCCCTAACCGCCCTCTTCCCCAATTCTGGCATACCCTTCAGGCGGCCCTGCTACCACACGCAGATAAGCCTCTGTTAGTGGGTGGTGACTTTAATCTAATCCAGACTACACCGCTTGACCGCAAGGTTGAGAACACCGACTTAGAGCACACTAGAGAACACAGTAGGCGACACAAATTAGAAACAGTTACCATCGCATCATTTAAAACTGCACTAGATCTGGTAGACCTGTGGAGACTCCGCCACCCAACCCATAGAGATTTCACATGCCTCTCTAAGACACACAGCTCTCTGTCCCGGATAGATTATTTCCTATGCTCCCCACAATTAAACAGACAGATCAAACATACACATATCACTGACATTTTAATCTCAGATCATGCCCCTGTATGGTTAGAGTTACAGCATAATCCACGCCCCCCCTCCTATCGAAGGGCTTGGCATTTCCCTACATACCTATACAATAATTTAGACTTCAAAAAGCACTTGAGGACAGGCTGGACGGACTACATTCGGTTCAATGCTCAACACCAAGACACCCCGGCCCTTTTCTGGAGTGCCTCAAAAGCAGTAATGAGGGGACACATAACTAGCTACACGGCCTTTCATAACGCCAGGCGCAAACAAGCTGACACAGTCACAGACGCAGCGGTCACCACCGCATACAACGAATACCTGGCGCGCCCATCCACCCAGACTAGATTAAAGTACTATGAGTGTAAGAAAATAAGGGAGGATGCGTTATACCGCCAAGACTTAAATTTTCAGCATCATAGACAAGGACGATTTTACCGCTTTGGGAATAGGACGGGGAAACTACTGGCCAACGCTGTGAAACTAATTACACCCAGATCAGTAATAACTGCCATACGAGCGAATGGGACTATTCAGACTGACAACAAAAGCATAATGGACGAATTCGTTCGTTTTTACACAGACTTGTACACCAAACAAACCGCTGCACCTAATGACAAAGACGCTTTCTGGAAACAAATACAGACTCCCACCATCACACAAGACCAATTAGCCTGCCTAAACGCACGCATATCACCCTTGGAAGTCCAGAAAGCCATTAAGAGGGCCAAACTAGGGAAAGCCCCGGGCCCAGACAGAATCCCCATAGAATATTACAAAATACTGCAAGACGACATTAGCATACCACTATCCCAAACATTCACGGCATACTTGGGCGGTACTGCCCAGCCGCCGATGGACTTTGCAGACGCACACATATGCCTGATACCGAAACCAGACAGGGACCCCACACTGGCCGCCTCTTACAGACCAATATCGTTACTGAATAACGATTACAAGCTCTTCACGGCCATACTGGCTGACAGGCTGGCTAAGGTGGTGGGAAATGTTATTCATAAAGACCAAACAGGGTTCATGAAACACCGCTCATCGGTTACGAACATTCGCAAGACACTAGCAGTTATCTCCCACTACTGGCAAGCCAGAGGAGGAGACTACCCTGACCCGCTCCCGGACGCCTGTCTCCTCGCGATTGACGCGGAGAAGGCGTTCGACAGGGTGGAGTGGGACCACCTGCTGACAACCCTAGACAAATTCGGAATTACGGGGGATTTCCATAATCTCATCCGGACACTCTACCAAAGCCCACACACATCAGTCATAGTTAATGGGGAAACGTCACAAACCTTCACGCTGGAGAGGGGCACTCGCCAGGGGTGCCCACTCTCGCCCCTCCTTTTCAACCTAGCCATAGAGCCACTGGCCATCCACATTAGAGAGACCCTGAGAGGGGTGGAGGTTGGTCAGCACCCCACGCACTTATCCCTTTATGCAGACGACTTGCTACTCTACATTCAAAACCCAAATACTGAAATCCCCAAACTCCTCGACATGCTACATCACTTTGGTCAGATTTCAGGATACAGGGTTAATTTAGACAAATCGGAGCTTCTGTACCTGAGAAACACTGCAGGCCCTGATACACCTCAGTTCCCACTTAAAGTCACAACAGGGGCGTTTAGATATCTGGGTATATACTTACACACAAACCCCAACCTAATTTATAAGCTCAACATCCCCCCTGTACTCACACAAGTGCGGACCCTCTTGACCGGTTGGTACAGGCTTCCACTCCCACTCTCAGGAAGGTCTAACCTAATAAAGATGATAGTAATCCCAAAATTGCTATACCCCCTCCAACTTTTGCCACTTCTCCTTACGCGAAAGGATACACAAACTGTAAACACAATGTTTTCCAGATTTATATGGAATGGCAAAAAACAGAGGATTAGTCGCCTCAAGCTGGCTATGCCGGTGACTCGAGGCGGGCTTAGGCTGCCTAACGTGGAGTGGTACAACTGGTCTACTCTGACTAAGTTAGTCTTAGAGTGGCTGGAGGGTACATCAATGTTCGGTGATAAGCAACTAGAGACACACCTCACATACCCGCTAGCCCGAGCTTTCCTGCCACACACGGAACTCCGTTCACTGCCACCCCACGTTAGGGATAACATCTTATTCCGGGATCCCTTGAGGGCATGGAAGAAATTGTGCAAGTGGTGGAATCTGTCTCATACTATCACCAGATACCTCCCATTGCAAGGGAATCCGACCTTCCTCCCAGGCATGACTACACAGGCATTCAGAACCTGGGGAGAGAAAGGTTTAACCTCAGTATCGCAACTCGTAGACCCCCTCTTCAACAAAGTGTATCCGCTAGTTACGCTCCAGCAAAAGTTTAATCTCCCCCCTCATAGTACCTTTCCATACCTGCAATGCACCCACTATGTACATAAGCTTCAAACTGACGGACTAGACATTACGAAACGCACACATATAGACAGTCTGTGTTCCTTAGCAAAACAGGGAATTCACTCCATCTCTCACATTTATAACTTAATCACGCAGCAGATGCCTACAGAAGTTACACAACACCTGAGTGTCAGATGGACCGCCACTATGCACAAGGACATAGATGCAGACACGCTGTCGGACAGTTTTGAACGGGTAACACGAGCCACCTTGGCTTCGGAAGCTAGAGAATCACACCTCAAACTCTTGCACAACAGTTACATAACACCAGCCTTACGAGCCAAATGGGTACCCAACGCAAACAACGCCTGCTTAAAATGCTCCCTCCCGGACCCAGACATAATGCATTTGTTCTGGGAATGCCCCAAAATCCTACAATTCTGGGCAAAAGTACAATTCTGGCTCTCAAAAGTTAGCGGCAAACACATCAAACTTACACAATACGAGGTCTTTTTCCTAAGAGGGCACGCTCACTCATCCCCAGCAGACCGCTTCATAAATGCCATTATATTGCTGTCCAGGAAACTAATTCTTAAGCATTGGATCCTACCTGGCCCCCCACACATAACCGAACTCATACGCTTGACACACACCCAACTCCTAGTTGAACAAGCAGATGTTAAGGGGGATGTGGAGAAGAGAGTAAAACACTTCATGTCCAAGTGGGAACCCTACTTAATGTATCTTGCACCGACCATCAGACGACACCTCTTGACCCCCTTCCTTAACAGCACTTACCTTATGACCGAACAACTGAGGGGCCGATGGACCCTGACTGAAGGAAACCTCTGACCCTCAATACAACACAGCAACCGTCACTTCCTCCCCCGATGACAGATCCCGGACTGAGACCAAGACATAGAGACTGTTCACTCGTAGGTTGACTGGTGGACCCCTGGGACCCCCCCCCCCCTCCCCTCCCCCCCCTCCCCCCTTCCTTCCCCCCCCCTCCCCTCATCAGCATCATCATCACCACCACTACCACCAGCTCCATTTATCCATCCCCCCCACCTTCTCCTCCTCTCCTCATCAAGGGTAGGGGCTTGGGGATGGGCCGCAGGATTAACTATAGCTGCTCACTGAGCTGCACAAGGCATGGAACTTGTAGTCTATAGCCTGTGGCTTATTCGTATCAAGACTATTATCTGTTATCTGTACATTAATACCTTGACATGATTGTTCACGGTTCCGTTTGAAATGAATAGTTGTAAGATATCTAGTTTAATTGAATGTAATGTTTGCTTGACATTAGCTTCTACGCAAGGTTCCTAAGGATGACACCCCAGTAATAAACGACTAAATGGATTAAAACAAAGAATCTGACAAAAGTAACGGGTGCCATCTAATGTAAAACCAGGTTTAAATAGTTGTTTGTTCTCCCCTGTTTCCCATGTTGGTTCCCCTGTTTTTTCTTTTTTCCTCCCTCCCTCCCTTCCCCCCCCTCCTTTTCTACCCCTTAACCCCCCCCCCCCTATTCCCGCTCTACCCCTCCACTACCTAATTCCCATCCCATACCCAATTCTTCTTCTCCACCCTCCCTTCTTCTCTTCTTCTTTCCCCCCCCCCTCACCCCCCCCCCCCAAGTTATTTAGAAAATGTGAACAGACCCAGGAGGAAGAGAGCTGAGTACTACCAGCAGAAACTTTTCATCACTACTTGTTGCAAAATCAGTTTTGTAAAAACATCTCTGTACCATGTTTACTACGGTGATTTGTATTGTCTCTCTCTACTTGGATCTGTGAAAATAAAGTTATTAAAAAAAAAATGTTGTTGGAAATTCTGTTGCCCAAATAATGCGCATAGGGGACTCAATTAGTTAATCCTAAATATGTAGGAATCAATACATTATTCCTATCCTATCTAATGCACTAATGGGCAACAGAATTCAAATAGAACCCATAGTAAAGAATACCACAATAGATGAATATCAAATGTCAAAAAAAAAAAAAATGAGTGTATTTAACAAATAAACATGTAATAAGCAAATAGTTCTAAATGAGGAGTAACCTATCAGATACTATGTAAAATAAAGATATCTTAACAAATTGACGTGATACTATCATCTGGTAGAAAAAGACAAGCTGACAAATGGTGCCTCCCCATATAGTAATCTAATGTGATGTAATACAGGTTAAGCACACATGACCACCCGATGAGTCTTACATTATAATAAACAAGGAGATCTGTTTGTAAATGTATTGCATGATACCATAATAATCATTCCCACAGGTTCATTACATCATATCTTGAATTTAAACCTTCAGGCACCCGAGTGCCCAAGGTGAAAATCCAAAAGGCTTCGCGTCTGGCGAGCAATTGGTCCAAATTGCCCCCCCTGGCAGGTCTAGAAACTTTCTCAATCGCACACCATGTAAATCCTTTGAGGTTATTATCATGGTAGACTCCAAAGTGTTGTACTATTGGAGTCGTGGATCTCTTAGTGGAGAAAGAGGAGAGATGTTCCCTAATTCTAGAGTTCAAGTCTCTGGAGGTGAGTCCCACATATTGAATCTGGCACAATGTGCATTCAATCATATAGACTACCGATTCTGTTTTACAATTCATACATGAATTGATTTTGTAACTTTTCCTCGTTTTTGCACTCACAAATTCCTTAGTCACCTTTGCATAATCACAGGGCTTGCACTTCCTGTGACGGCATCTATACATCCCAGTATGTATCAACCATGATCCCTTATCATCTTTGTCAGTTTTTAACAAGGTTGGCGAGAGAATGGAGCCCAAAGTGGGGCTTTTCCTATAGGCACATCTGAGTCCTTGTCGGACTGTGTCAACCAATTTGTCCTCAGCCTTTAATATTGGAAAATGTTTCCTAATAATCTCACATACCTGAGGATATTGGGTACTGTGTGTTGTAACAAAAGTAATTCCCTGCTTGGTTGTACTGTGCTTATTTTTAGTTTTCAGTAAACTCTCTCTCGGTATTACTTGTACGGATTCTCTTGCCCTTTTGATCACTTTTTTGGGATACTTTCTTTCTTTTAATCTCATCTCCAATCTTTCTGCCTCCTTACAAAAATCCTCATTGGAGGTACAGTTCCTTTTGATTCGTGTATATTCACCTTTTGCAATAGCAAAGGGAACATGTCTGGGATGACAGCTTGTTCCTAAAAGTAAGGAATTCCCTGAAATGGATTTTCTGAAAATCCTGGAAAGTATTTTGCCATCGGCGCTACCCTCCAATGTAATATCCAAATAGTTAATTGAACTCTGACTCGCTTCAAAAGTGAAGCTAAGTCCAATGTCATTATGATTGAGATAGTCAATGAATCCCTGGATGTCAGACTGATTACCCGACCAGATAAAAAGAAGATCATCTATGTATCTCCTATAAAAGGAGATACATTTCCTGTAAGGGTTTCTATCTCCAAAGATGTGGTAAAACTCCCACCAGCCTAAAAAGAGATTTGCAAAGGAGGGAGCAAATTTGGCCCCCATGGCGGTACCACATCTTTGGAGATAGAAAACATCCTCAAATTTAAAAAAATTGTGTGACAAAAGAAAAAGTGTAACCTTCAAAATGTACTTAATGAAATCATCAGAGTAATCAGTATTGTGTTCCAGAAAAAAAGCAATAGCCTCTATCCCTTTAGAGTGTGGGATACTAGAGTAGAGCGACACTGCGTCCACCGTGAGCCAGATAGATTGTGGTGTCCATCTTATATTGTCCATAACATTAAGGATATGTTTGGTATCCCTAATGTAAGAATGGAGAGTGACAACAAGGGGTTGGAGGATCGAGTCCAACCACTCTGACAGATTACCCAGAAGGGATTCTACACCACTCACTATTGGCCGTCCCTGGACATTATCCAGGGATTTGTGTGTCTTAGGTAAATGGTGGAACAACGGTATTTTCGGACAATCAACTAACAAATAGTCCATTGTTGCCCGATCCACAAAACCTTGTTCCAATCCATCATCCAAAAGATGTACTAGTTTTGAACGAAAGTGAGTGGTGGGATCCCTTTGCAAAACTAAGTAATTATTCTCATTACATAGTTGTCTGTGGCCTTCATCTATATATTGTTGTCGGTCCATGACCACAACCATTCCCCTTTGTCAGAGTTTTTAATCACCAGACTATGGTCCTCTTTTAGAGAGGCCAAAGCACTCTTCTCAGCAAGAGACAAATTAAATCTACTTGGGGGTTGATTGGCCTTTAGTTGTAAAAGATCCCTTTCAACCCTGTTGTAAAATGTTTCAATGACTGATCCCCTGTTATGAATAGGGTAAAATTTAGATTTCTCCTTAAATTTGGGACCCATGTTGCGACCACCCAAGTTCCCCATTGATTCTATTTGCAACTGTTGCAGTGTGACTGTGTCACATTTGTGTTCAAAATCAATTGGGTCCCTGGTATCAGTATCAACATGGGTAACTGGCACATCGGTATGATCAAGTGTACTCAATCCATGAAAATGTTTCTTTAAAGTCAAATTCCGTGTTAATTTGTTGACATCCATAATAGTTTTAAATACATCAAAATCTATAGTGGGTGCAAAATTTAAACCTTTATTCAAAACACTATATTGTGCAGTGCTAAGCTGTTTGGAAGATAAATTTATGACGTTGCCTACAATCTTGGAATTGATTATTTGTATCTGGTCTGTGGACGGGGTTCCCTCAATTGATACTTGTCTTGATTCTTTGTATAATGCACTTTGGGCTTTGTATTCTGTTTGTTCTGTTTCCCTCCCCCCGCTGATGCATCCTGGTCCTGGGGAAAAACCTGATTGATGGCTAGAGTGTCTGGTCTGTTTTGAAAATACATATTAGGTGCTAATTCTGTGTAGTTACCTTGTTTAGGTTTAACTGCTACTGTGTTGTGTTGTAAATAGCCTTGATTAGTGCTCATTGTATCTGTGTAAGCTATTTGGGGAATATGTATAATGTTAGGAGGGGCTGTATCTTCAAAACCTGGCCGGGTTTGTTCACTAATAATCTCACCCTCACTTGATCCCTCTGAATCACTACCAGAGAAGGTCACATTCTTTTTATTATTATTACTTTTGCCATCATTGCCACGATTCCTACTGCGATTTCTATTGCCCCTCCTCCTACGGCCAAACCTAGGTTGATTTGCCCTAAAGTTCCCCCTGGCACTTCTATTCCATATGTACACAGAATTGTTAGAATAGTCATATTTGTCCCTAATGTATTTGGTATGTTTCGTCTCCATGATCCCAGACCTCCCCTTAGCAACCAATTCTTTCAAAGTTTTATCAAATCTAGCAAAATCATTATGACTGCTCCTCCTATTCAGTTCTATCTGTAATTCATTAATATCTGCTCTTATGCTATCCAACAACTTATTCTTATACTGTATTAGCAATTTCATAAGTCTCATAGAGCATTCAGATAGTACACTGTTCCAAGCATCTATAAAGTCTTTATCTTGTGCATCCACATCAAAGGTCGGAAACTTGTATAGCCTTAATCCCCTCGGTATCATACTTAGACTCAAATACTTTTCTAATGTCCAGATATCCCACTGGGTTTTAGATTCTTTGAGTAACAATGTCTCCATTTGTTCAAACAAAGTGCTCAGTGCTAATACTCATTTATCCTCAGAGAAAATCAATTCACAATCTGTAGGCAAAGTCGTACGTGCAGTTACAGGCATCAGTGAGTAAAAGGCCTGCTGTGTTTCCTCCATAACTGTGCAAAAAAGTCTTAGTAAAAGGCTGAACCAATATCATAAAACTGGGTGTAGGTATGTCCGGTAATACCAAAAGGAGATAAATGTAAGAAAGGAAACCCAGAATATGATAGGCAGTCTATAATGTATTAACGACAAAAAGGTATCAAATAAAGTGCACGGTGCTAAATAGAAACTACCAAGTTCCTTGGTGTATCACTCATTCACTCGCTCCAGCGTGGACAATGGAGATCTCACTCACCCAATCCGATGGAGAAGGCGGGTATCGCCATTCGCAGCTGTAGGTTCTATCCGGACGCCTCTAAGGGGGCACGGCCCAATCCCGGCCAATGGAACACACTCTGGAACGAGGCAGAGATCCCTTGCTCCGCCTCAACTTATTCCAGATACTTGTTCCTCCGATAGAAAGCAGTATCCCTCCGCCAGTGACGTAGCGAAAAACAGTTCCTGCTTGCAATAGGAAACTGCCAAATGTGGAACAGCACACAATGCACTCCTTATTGAAGTATATAAGCTCGTAATGCACAGCAGGAAACAGCCAAACTCCGGACAATAACAGCAGCAGAAAGAGAAAGTGGAGGCTGTTTCCTTAAAATTAATTCCTTTATTTATTCAGTTTAAAACCGGCAAACACAGCAAGGATAGGATATGGTGTAGAAGGCGCAGCACAGTCTGGCTTACGCGTTTCGGATGAAAGCCGTAGTCATAGCCTACTGTGCTGTGCTTCACACCTGCTTAAAACTAGTTAAAACAAATGTGATTGGCGCACACATAAAAACAACGCCTTCAAGTTTTAACCAATACCAACAGTGTATAAAATTAACCCACTGGTGTCAGGACCGCATATTGTAATACATTGCCTTAGCTCATACAAACGTAATATACACACTGCAATGTTTATGTGTACAACCCACATTGTAGTATACATTGTAAACAAAATATCCGGTACTAAGTGTCAGTGATAATATTAATGTTGTTGGAAATTCTGTTGCCCAAATAATGTGCATAGGGGACTCAATTAGTTAATCCTAAATATGTAGGAATCAATACATTATTCCTATCCTATCTAATGCACTAATGGGCAACAGAATTCAAATAGAACCCATAGTAAAGAATACCACAATAGATGGATATCAAATGTCAAAAATAAAAAATAAAATAAAATAAAATGAGTGTATTTAACAAATAAACATGTAATAAGCAAATAGTTCTAAATGAGGAGTAACCTATCAGATACTATGTAAAATAAAGATATCTTAACAAATTGACGTGATACTATCATCTGGTAGAAAAAGACAAGCTGACAAATGGTGCCTCCCCATATATCCATCTATTGTGGTATTCTTTACTATGGGTTCTATTTGAATTCTGTTGCCCATTAGTGCGCATTATTTGGGCAACAGAATTTCCAACAACATTAATATTATCACTGACCCTTAGTACCGGATATTTTGTTTACAATGTATACTACAATGTGGGTTGTACACATAAACATTGCAGTGTGTATATTACGTTTGTATGAGCTAAGGCAATGTATTACAATGTGCGGTCCTGACACCAGTGGGTTAATTTTATACACTGTTGGTATTGGTTAAAACTTGAAGGCGTTTTTATGTGTGCGCCAATCACATTTGTTTTAACTAGTTTTAAGCAGGTGTGAAGCACAGCACAGTAGGCTATGACTACGGATTTCATCCAAAACGCGTAAGCCAGACTGTGCTGCGCCTTCTACACCATATCCTATCCTTGCTGTGTTTGCCGGTTTTAAACTGAATAAATAAAGGAATTAATTTTAAGGAAACAGCCTCCACTTTCTCTTTCTGCTGCTGTTATTGTCCGGAGTTTGGCTGTTTCCTGCTGTGCATTATGAGCTTATATACTTCAATAAGGAGTGCATTGTGTGCTGTTCCACATTTGGCAGTTTCCTATTGCAAGCAGGAACTGTTTTTCGCTACGTCACTGGCGGAGGGATACTGCTTTCTATCGGAGGAACAAGTATCTGGAATAAGTTGAGGCGGAGCAAGGGATCTCTGCCTCGTTCCAGAGTGTGTTCCATTGGCCGGGATTGGGCCGTGCCCCCTTAGAGGCGTCCGGATAGAACCTACAGCTGCGAATGGCGATACCCGCCTTCTCCATCGGATTGGGTGAGTGAGATCTCCATTGTCCACGCTGGAGCGAGTGAATGAGTGATACACCAAGGAACTTGGTAGTTTCTATTTAGCACCGTGCACTTTATTTGATACCTTTTTGTCGTTAATACATTATAGACTGCCTATCATATTCTGGGTTTCCTTTCTTACATTTATAAACATAGTGACGCATACATATATATGTATATACACATAGTAACACATAAATATATATGTATATACACATAGTAACATATAAATATATATGTATATACACATACTAACACATACATATATATGTATATACACATAGTAACACATAAATATATATGTATATACACATAGTAACACATAAATATATATGTATATACACATAGTAGCACATAAATATATATGTATATATACATAATAACACATAAATATATATGTATATACACATAGTAACACATAAATATATATGTATATACACATAGTAGCACATAAATATATATGTATATACACATAGTAACACATAAATATATATGTATATACACATAGTAATATAAATATATATGTATATACACATAGTAACACATAAATATATATATATATATATATATATATATATATATATACATACTAACACATACATATATATGTATATACAAATACTAACATATAAATATATATTTATATACACATATTAACACATAAATATAAATGTATATACACATTACAACACATAAATATATATGTATATACACATAATAACACATAAATATATAAATGTATATACACATTATAACACATAAATATATATATGTATATACACATACTAACACATAAATATCTATGTATATACACATAGTAACACATAAATATATATGTATATACATATAGTAACACATAAATATATATGTATATACACATAGTAACACATAAATATATATGTATATACACATAACACATAAATATATATGTATATACACATAGTAACACATAAATATATATGTATATACACATACTAACCCATAAATATATATGTATATACACATACTAACACATAAATATATATGTATATACATATAGTAACACATAAATATATATGTATATACACATTATAACACATAAATATATATGTATATACATATAGTAACACATAAATATATATGTATATACATATAGTAACACATAAATATATAAGTATATACACATACTAACACATAAATATATATATGTATATACACATAGTAACACATAAATATATATGTATATACACATAATAACACATAAATATATCTGTATATACACATAATAACACATAAATATCTATGTATATACACATAATAACACATAAATATATATGTATATACACATAATAACACATAAATATATATGTATATACACATAATAACACATAAATATATATGTATATATATATAATAACACATAAATATATATGTATATACATATAGTAACACATAAATATATATGTATATACACATAGTAACACATAAATATATATGTATATACACATACTAACACATACATATATATGTATATACACATACTAACACATAAATATATATGTATATACACATAGTAACACATAAATATATATGTATATACACATAGTAACACATAAATATATATGTATATACAAATAGTAACACATAAATATATATGTATGTACACATAATAACACATAAATATATATGTATATACACATAGTAACACATAAATATATATATATATGTATATACACATACTAACACATAAATATATATGTATATACACATAGTAACATTAATATATATGTATATACACATAGTAACATAAATATATATGTATATACACATAGTAACACATAAATATATATGTATATACACATAGTAACACATAAATATATATGTATATACACATAATAACACATAAATATATATGTATATACACATAGTAACATTAATATATATGTATATACACATAGTAACATAAATATATATGTATATACACATAGTAACACATAAATATATATGTATATACACATAGTAACACATAAATATATATGTATATACACATAATAACACATAAATATATATGTATATACACATAGTAACACATAAATATATATGTATATACACATAGTAACACATAAATATATATGTATATACACATAATAACATAAATATATATGTATATACACATAGTAACATTAATATATATGTATAGACACATAGTAACATAAATATATATGTATATACACATAGTAACACATAAATATATATGTATATACACATAGTAACACATAAATATATATGTATATACACATAGTAACACATAAATATATATGTATATACACATAGTAACACATAAATATATATGTATATACACATAGTAACACATAAATATATATGTATATACACATACTAACACATAAATATATATGTATATACACATAGTAACATAAATATATATGTATATACACATACTAACACATAAATATATATATGTATATACACATAGTAACACATAAATTTATATGTATATACACATAGTAACACATAAATATATATGTATATACACATAATAACACATAAATATATATGTATATACACATAATAACACATAAATATATATGTATATACACATAATAACACATAAATATATATGTATATACACATAGTAACACATAAATATATATGTATGCTTGCTGGGCCGTCCCCGAACATCTGCCAAACTCTTGTGCACTTTTGGAAGGTGGTGGAAGATGGGCACAACAGGATTCTCTACAAATAGAAAATCATGTGTGTTCTGATTTAGGTGCCCATCCTCCAAACCATCATCCAGAAGTGTTCTCAATTCCTTTTGAAAAGAAATGGTGGGGTCCCTTGTAAGCCTCATGTAGTTGTTAGTGTCATTTAATTGACGTTCTGCTTCACTGATATAAGCACTTCTGTCCTGGACAACCACTGACCCCCCCTTATCCGCTGAGCGGATAATAAGATTTTTGTTTTTCTGAAGTTCTAAGAGAGCTTTTTTCTCTCTGTAAGACAAATTAAATGTATGCTCATCTCTACCTGTAGTGTGGGACAATTGTGTGAGATCTTGCTCTATTCTATTATAGAATGTTTCAAGGATAGAGCCCCTGGACTGTATGGGATAAAATACTGACTTATTCTTGAAACCATTGAAACTCTTAACAGTATGTGCAAGATTTTCATTATTTCCTGTACTTGCCAAATTTTGGAGAGTGATCACATCACAAACTTCTGAAAAGTCTAAATGTGTTGAATTTTCAGGGCCATGCTGGAAAGATTTTACTATCTCAGGGTCTTCAACCCTCATCTCGTTATCCCCCTGGAAATTTTTTCTGAGAGTGAGATTTCTGATTAATCTGTTTACATCCAGCATGGTGCTGAAAAGATCAAATGAACAAGAGGGGAGTTTAACCCAAGACTGAGTACTTTCAATTGTATGTGTGTCAAAGTAGTAGAGGAGAGGTTAATAACATTAAACTCCTTTATTGATATTTTGTTGCTCTTTTTCCTCTCAGGGGATACCTGTCCTGTTTGTTTTGTCCTATCCCAGTTTTGTCCTGGGCCTGATAAAAAACCTGCTCGAACACTCTACGGTCTTCCCCTGTATTGGTGTTATTGCTGGTTGTCTGCTGACTGATGCTACTCACATATTTGGATGCTGTGCCACCTTTCTGCGTGTTATGTGGAAGGTGATTTTGTATGGAGTTTGTTTTACTCTGCTTTGCTTGTGTTACCTCTGGGACATTTTCTTGTAAAATAACCTGTTTATGTGTATTCTTAAGTATCCCCTTGGGTACAGCCTCCTGTTCTTCCCCCCCTGAGGCTCCTGTCTCTTCTCCTTACTCAAATTCACTATCTGAGGTTCTACCTGGGACCATGTGAGTACTGTTGGAGTTTTGTTTAGCTCCTCTGCCTCTTCCTCTGTTTCTACTACGTGATCTCCCCCTTCTGTTATTGGACCTCCCACCTTGTCTCCTGTTGGTGTGATTCCATATGTAAACTGTCTGTGTATCATAGTCAAGTTGGTCTCTTCGATATTTTATATGCTTACGGTTCAGGATAATATTTTTGGACTCTATAAGTGCTGATCTAAGAATGCAATCAAATTTGTGATAATCTATCTCCAATTTTTTGTTATTCAATACCTGTTGTAACTCATCTATTTCTTTCCTAATATTGTCAAGCATTTTGCTCTTATAACTTATAAGCAAATTCATTAATCTTAACGAACATTCTGTCAGTATGAAATTCCATTTTGCAATAAATTCAGAGTCCTGTGTTTCGAATGTGGGAAACTTGTTTATCCTCAAACCCCTTGGTATGATGTTAAGTTTGATGTACTTTTCAAAAGTCCATATATCAAACTGGAGCTTGTGTTCTCTGACAAGTAGTTGCTCCATTTTGTCAAACAGTTCACTTAGTGAATATGTGGATATGTCCAGAGAAAATACTGTGTCAAAGTCCTGGTCTCCATAACCCCTCTCAGCTGCTGGTAGCAGGGAATAAAAGTTAACTGTAGACCCCTCCATATTAAAAATGTGCTCTAAATGTTACACTACACAGTAATGCTGCCAGGTAGCATTAAATTCAAATAACAAACATCAAAGTAGGGAGTCTGTATTAGTGTAACAAAGGCATGATGTTTTGTCCAGTTGTCATAAACATTTGAGTTCTTTGTGAGAGTGCTTACACCAGTGACCTCCTTAAAGAAATTGGAATATAGGAAAAATCCGTCCTTGTTCACTTGTCTTAGGATCAGGGTATGCGTGTCAGACTATGGCTATACAACAGATTCAGTATGTGTATAAGTGCTGGGGACCGAGCCCCATACAGCCTGTGGCTGCCTGCAACTCACGATTATTGGCGTGGCCTCTCTGTCTGATGCCGCAATCCTCCTGCCTCTGTCGGGATGAGTGCCTCTCTCGTTCCGTCCTACAGCGTGCAGCTCCAAAGCTGTGTGAGACGTCTGTAGCGTGAAGTGTTTCCTGTATCCACGTGGTAGGCTGGCGTTCAATCCCTGCGCCGGATGCCTATGCTGAAACAAGTGTCGCTCTGTGATGTAAGCACTTCTCCTATTTCCTGTGTCTTCATGAAAAAAGAAATGCCAAGCTTTGTGACCTGGGATCCTGGCTGTAGATACACGGAAAATGAAGAAAACTCGATCCTCAGGTCAGTTTAGATAAATAAAAAGTCTTTATTTAGAATCCATTAAAATCCCTGGAGGGGTCCAGTACAACAAAAGAACATTGAGCACTGTGTACTCAAGCTGACATGTTTCGGCTGGGTGCCGTAATCATAGCTTAATTGAGTGCATCAGTGCAAACCATTTAAGAGACAGTGTTGTTTGTGATTGGATAAAAACAATTACACACTTTCAATGTTGAAACAAAAATGCTATGTTAACCCTCTCCCTGCCAAATTGCTGCATGCAGCTGCCAAACTGATTTCTATTATTAAAAAAACATTTATTATTAGATATAGATGGGGGAAGAGGAAGGGACCATGACTTATTATATTATGTAGCTATAAATGATGAGTTGTTTAGTGTTTTATTTTACATTATTTAACTACATTTTATTTAGTTTACTTTTATTTTTATTTTTCATTTTTCATATATATATACACATAATAACACATACATATATATGTATATACACATATTAACACATAAATACATATGTATATAAACATATTAACACATACATATATATGTATATATGCATAATAACAGATACAGTAAACATATACTGTATATATTGTGACAGAACCCAAGGCATAGTAATGGAAGGTGTCTATATTCCCTCAAAAGTGCTGCAGTGCGGGGTATGGTCTGACAACTCCAGGGAGAATTGTTATGTTTGTTTGCCACATAGAGAAAATATGTGATTTATTTCTGGGTCCCTGGGGTGGAGTATTGGGAGAGTAGGGTGGGCCAGTGCTCCACCCCGCAGTTTGCAAGTAGCACATTATGTCAAAAAGTCCAGTCCAAGAATTCTGTCTGACTCAGCTAGCTACTCACCTGCATGTGGTAATTAACAGCAGGTGCTAATAAAATCCCCAGTCAGGGGTTGAGAGGTAGATTTTTGCCAGCAGTAAAGGGAAACTGCAAACACTCTCCTGAGAGACTGAGCGGAATTATCTCTAAAGGACAAAGTTTGAAATGTCTGTGCAATATTACTTTTGTGAAAAGCTACTTAGTGCAGACAGTTATACTTGTTAGTAAGTGCTCAGTGGAGCAAGCCTCTATTGTTTTGTTTATGTTTATTTTGCCTGTTTTTGCCAGACCTGATAATAAACAGACTGTATTTTATAAAGCTACAACCTTGTGTGGTGTTTCCAGCTTTGAGGACTGTGTGTTTCCAAGATCCCAGGTCACATATGGTGGAGAATGCGGGCAACACACTAATAGTCTGTTAAGGAAACAATACCACACTTAAAATGGAGGAAGTTGTAAAGGCTTTACTACAGGCTACGGCCTCACAGCAACAGGCTACTGCCACACAGCAGCAAGCTACTGCCAGCCAGCAAGAAAATATTGCAGTGCTACAAAAACTGGTATTAAAAACAAAGAGAGGAACAGCAGAATATCACACGTACCATGCAGCAGGAGATTTGAGGCCTATCTGAAAGACTGCGCAGGTGTGCTGCAGAAATTCCACACAGTTCTAAGACTCTGAGAGTGAGTAACTATTTGCAAAAGATGGTGGCTACAGATGATGTGGAAGCTTACCTGATGGCTTTTGAAAGGACAGCCGAAAGAGAAGGGTGGCCTGCGTCTGAATGGGCAAGTCTCCTTGCGCCATTTCTGAGTGGAGAACCTCAGAAGGCATATTATGATTTGGAGCCTGAGCAGGCCAGTGACTATAAAAAGCTAAAAACAGAAATCTTGGCCCGCCTGGGAATAACGACAGCAGTAAGGGCCCAGCGATTTCACTCCTGAACTTACAGTCAAGACAAAGCCGTGCAGTCACAGATGTTTGACTTGATACATCTTGCCAGGAAATGGCTACAGCCAGAGGTCAACTCAGGTAGTCACATTGTGGAACAGCTTGTGATGGACCGGTTCCTGCGAGGATTGCCTGTTTCCCTGCGGCGGTGGGTCAGCCAGAGTGAACCTAAAACTGCTGACGGTCTAGTTGCCCTGGTGGAACGCTATTTGACTGCCGGAGAGTTTCTACAAATCCCCAACCAGGAAAGACGTAGAACCCCGAAGATCCAGAGTCCCAGTAAATTGGGTAAGACTGTTCTGGGGAAAAGGGGGTATCGGGAGGAGCAGATGGGTTTTTACAACCCGAGGGACATTACTGCAAGGGACAAGAGTTTTGTGAGGCAGGAAGGGTCCACAATAGCCTCAAAGATGTTGTCTAATGCTAATATTAAATGTTTTCAATGTAAAGAGTATGGACATTTTGCAAAGGACTGCCCTGAGAATGATGTTGCTATGGAATGTAATGTTGGCAATATGAGAGACAATTATTCATTGTACTCTTGCTCAGTATATGCAATTACCAAAAATGATTGTTTAAATGGCCACCCTTGGTGCACTGTAAAGGTGGAGGGAAATGAAATTAAAGCTTTGCTGGACTCTGGTAGCATGGTTACGCTCATAGACAGGGGTCTGTTGAGAAATACTCCTATTGATAATTACCAGAACCTAGATATTGCTTGTGTCCATGGGGACATACACAAGTATCCAACTGCTAAAGTACTTATTGAAACTCAAAATTGCCCTATAAATCATAGAGTTGGTTTAGTGGATAAATTAGTCCATGAAATGATAATAGGCAGAAATTTTCCCCATTTTTTGAATCTATGGGATGCTGCTGAGGAAAATTCACCGGATTCAGTAGAGGGCGCTGTTTGTGACTTTCCCTTTTCTGATTTATTGGGGGATGACTTAGACAAAATAACTCCTGCTAGAGGGAAACACTCAACCCCTATGGAAACCCTAGTTGGAGGTAATACTGAACAGAATAATACAGGTCAATCTAATATATCTGAACCTGATGTAGAAATAACTGACCTAGAGGTTAGCCCAAGTAACTTTAGGGCTGCACAATGGGAGGATCCAACTTTAGCTGTGGCTAGAAACTATATTTCCATAAGAAATGGCACCCCCATTAATACTGATAAAGCGCTCACCTATCTATACTTTGAAGTGGAAAATTATTTATTGTACAGAGTTGGGAAAAAGGAGTCTGTCAAACAGCTGTTAGTACCCCAGGCATATCGACACACTGTATTAAATCTGGCACATAGCCACATACTTGGGGGGCACTTGGGGATTGAAAAAAACAGAGAAAATTCTTAGGAGGTTTTATTGGCCAGGTGTAATGGCATCTATCACAAACTATTGTTCTTCTTGTCCTGAATGCCAATTAACTGCCCCTCTTACAGCATACCGTAGCTCCTTGGTGCCCTTACCCATAATTGAGGTCCCATTTGAACGCATTGGTATGGATTTTGTGGGTCCTCTTGTAAAGTCTGCAAGGGGGCACCAGTATATATTGGTAATAGTAGACTATGCTACACGTTACCCTGAGGCAATACCCATGCGTACTACTTCAGCAAAAGCAATTGCTAAGGAGTTAATGTTAATGTTCAGCCGTGTTGGGATTCCCAAAGAAATATTAACAGACCAAGGCACTCCATTTATGTCGAGAATTACAAAGGAGTTGTGTAATCTTCTTCATATAAAGCATCTGAAAACATCCGTAAATCACCCACAAACTGATGGTCTGGTAGAACGATTTAATAAAACACTAAAAGCTATGCTCAAAAAAGTAATTGATAAAGATGGGAAAAACTGGGATTTCCTTTTGCCTTGTTTAATGTTTTCCATCCGAGAGGTCCCTCAAGCTTCTACTGGGTTTTCGCCCTTTGAACTTTTGTATGGAAGACACCCCAGAGGGTTGCTAGACATAGCTAAGGAGACTTGGGAACAGGAGTCAACCCCTCACAGAAGTGTGATTGAACATATAACTCAGATGCAGGATCGGATGACAGCTATTATGCCCATAGTTAGAGAACACATGGAAAATGCCCAACAGCACCAGCAGAACAGCTATAATAGAAATGCCAGGGTTCGTGTGTTTAATCCAGGAGACAGAGTACTAGTCCTGGTTCCCACTGTAGAGAACAAATTTTTGGCAACATGGCATGGGCCATATGAAGTCATTGACAGAGTGGGGGACGTAAATTACAAAGTAAGACAGCCTGGGAGGCGAAAGGAGGTACAGATTTACCATGTGAATTTACTTAAACCATGGAAAGAAAGAGAAACACTTGTGGCTATAAAAACAGCAGACCTCCCTACAATGGAGGAGAATGAACCCGTAGTCAATATCTCAGAAACCCTGACTATCCACCAGAAGAGGGAGGTAAAAGACTTCATCAGATTAAATAAAGATGTTTTCTCCTCAGTCCCAGGAAGAACTACGATAATAGAGCATGACATTGTCACTGAACCGGGAAAAAGGATAAATCTAAAGCCATATAGAATACCTGAAGCCCGGAGGGAAGCAATCAATTTGGAAGTAAAGAAAATGCTGGACCTTGGGGTAATTGAAGAATCCCAAAGTGACTGGAGTAGCCCAATTGTGCTTGTACCAAAGCCTGATGGCACAATCAGGTTTTGTAATGATTACCGGAAGCTGAATGCAATATCCAAGTTTGATGCATACCCCATGCCAAGGGTTGATGAACTTGCGGAGAGACTCGGGAGAGCCAGGTACCTTACCACATTGGATTTGACCAAGGGTTATTGGCAAGTGCCGCTTACAGGACGGGCAAAGGAAAAGACTGCCTTCTCTACTCCAGATGGGCTCTTCCAATACAAGGTGTTACCTTTTGGCCTACATGGTGTTAGAGCAACATTTCAAAGAATGATGGACCGGATCTTAAGGCCACATGCTCATTATGCTGCAGCTTACTTAGATGACATGGTCATACATAGCGAAGATTGGGAGTCTCACTTCCCAAAAGTGCAAGCTGTCCTTAATTCCATAAGAAATGCCGGTCTGACAGCAAATCCGAGTAAATGTACCATTGGCTTGGAGGAGGCCAAGTATCTTGGCTATTCAATTGGAAGAGGAATAGTAAAGCCACAACTTGCTAAAGTTGAAGCCATAAGGAATTGGCCATGACCTATGACGAAGAAACAGGTCAGAACATTTCTTGGGCTTGTTGGCTACTACAGAAGGTTTATCTCCAACTTTGCTACTATAGCGGGTCCTTTAACTGACCTCACTAAAGCAAAAGCTCCAGTAATAGTGAAATGGTCCTCTGAAGCTGAACAGGCATTTCAAAATCTCAAGGAAGCCATCTGTAGACAACCAGTGTTAGTCACCCCTGATTTTTCAAAGGAGTTAGTTTTACAGACGGATGCCTCTGATGTTGGGCTTGGAGCAGTGCTTTCCCAGGAAACTCAAAGTGAAGAGCACCCAATACTATACCTGAGCTGGAAACTTCAACCTAGAGAAAAGAACTATTCAATTGTTGAAAAGGAGTGTCTAGCAATTAAATGGGCTGTTGAAACTCTCAAATATTATTTGTTGGGCAGAAAATTTAGACTAGTTACTGATCATGCACCTCTCAAATGGATGAGTCAAAATAAGGATAATAATAGTAGAGTTACACGCTGGTTCCTTAGTTTGCAACCCTATCTCTTCTAAGTAGAACATAGGGCAGGAAGTAAGCAGGGTAATGCTGATGGCCTTTCACGTATGCATACGCTTTTGGCCATGGTCGCTCACCCCACTAGGTCTGAGCTGGTGGGGAGGATGTGTGACAGAACCCAAGGCATAGTAATGGAAGGTGTCTATATTCCCTCAAAAGTGCTGCAGTGCGGGGTATGGTCTGACAACCCCAGGGAGAATTGTTATGTTTGTTTGCCACATAGAGAAAATATGTGATTTATTTCTGGGTCCCTGGGGTGGAATATTTGGAGAGTAGGGTGGGCCAGTGCTCCACCCCACAGTTTGCAAGTAGCACATTATGTCAAAAAGTCCAGTCCAGGAATTCTGTCTGACTCAGCTAGCTACTCACCTGCATGTGGTAATTAACAGCAGGTGCTAATAAAATCCCCAGTCAGGGGTTGAGAGGTAGATTTTTGCCAGCAGTAAAGGGAAACTGCAAACACTCTCCTGAGAGACTGAGAGGAATTATCTCTAAAGGACAAAGTTTGAAAGGTCTGTGCAATATTACTTTTGTGAAAAGCATCTTAGTGCAGAGAGTTGTACTTGTTAGTAAGTGCTCAGTGGAGCAAGCCTCTTTTGTTTTGTTTATGTTTATTTTGCCAGTTTTTTTTGCCAGACCTGATAATAAACAGACTGTATTTTATAAAGCTACAACCTTGTGTGGTGTTTCCAGCTTTGAGGACTGTGTGTTTCCAAGATCCCAGGTCACAATATATATATATATATATATATATATATATATATATATATATATATATATATATATATATATATATATATATATATATATATATATATATATATGTTTATAAACATATTAACACATAAATATATATGTATATTTGCATATTAACACATACATATTTATGTATATACACATAGTAATACATAAATATATATGTATATACACATATTAACACATAAATATATATGTATATACGCACATTAACACATAAATATATATTTATATACACATACTAACACATAAATATATATATGTATATACACATACTAACACATAAATATATATGTATATACACATACTAGCACATAAATATATATGTATATACACATAGTAACACATAAATATATATGTATATACACATAGTAACACATAAGTATATACGTATATACACGATAACACTTAAATATATATGTATATACACATAGTAATACATAAATATATATGTATATACACATACTAACACATAAATATATATGTATATACACATAATAACACATAAATATATATGTATATACACATAGTAACACATAAATATATATGTATATACACATATTAAAACATAAATATATATGTATATACACATATTAACACATAAATATATATGTATATACGCAAATTAACACATAAATATATATTTTTATACACATACTATCACATAAATATATATGTATATACGCATATTAACACATAAATATATATTTATATACACATACTAACACATAAATATATATGTATATACACATAGTAACACATAAATATATATGTATATACACATATTAACACATAAATATATATGTATATACACATATTAACACATAAATATATATGTATATACGCATATTAACACATAAATATATATTTATATACACATACTAACACATAAATATATATGTATATACACATACTAACACATAAATGTATATCAGTAATGCCAATGATGCCCCAACAAGCTATGAATTTAAATCATAGAATGGTTAGCATTTCAATCAAGTGTATATTATAAATTATTTATTTATTTTTAATTATTAACTAAATATCTCATAAATAGATTTTATTTAACAGAAATGTACAAATACTGTAGGGGTTACATTTTCTGTCCCAATATAAATATCCCGTGATAGGTTGTTACATTTACCCTTTTAAAAGCAAACCATAAATCCAGGTGATAGCTAGTAATGGAGAACTAAGGTCTATAAAAGCCTTATAAATAACTAAATAAATAAAATCCAGCAGTTTTTTTTGGGTAACAATCTATGTTTAAATATCTTCACATAGGCATTTTAACTTAGTGCCCACAGTAAAATTGAATACAGTGTTATTATGTACAACTCTGCATAGAAGTGGAGTTGTTCTTATTACTAACACTGTATTTTCAATGGGCATTTGTAGTGTTGAAATATCTAGAAAGATATAATATAACAGAAGTTAAGAAATACACTACTCACATCTTTCGTATAAAAATTAGTCTTTATTAATCTTTCCAAAATAATTTTATTGGCATGCAACAAGACCTGTTTCTGTCTCTATGTAGCTTTAACTTTATTTGAGCTCCAGAAATTACAAATAATATATAGTAATAATTGCTAGCAATACACATCTCCAAAAATAAACATACATGCATTGAATAGTGAATATACTCAAGATATCTGTTATGTTACGATACACTATAGATCTCTTTACAAACACCCAATATATGCGATACACTATAGATCTCTTTACAAACACTCAATATATGCTTAAGTAAGCTTTATTATGTACGATACTACGGTGCACGTAATATCTAGATGAGGGGGTGTAGCTGAAATCCCGGAAATCCACTAGACCAATGGAATCAATGAAACACCTTGTGGTATAGACCGTGTGACCATAACAACGTCATCACACACCCACAACAACTAACCAATGATACAGCGAAGGGGGCGTGCCGCCGCCCCGGGAAAAAAACTTGTTGATGGCCTCTGAGGAAGAAGGGTGTATGATAAGACCCCTTTGAAACGCGTTAGGATACTATCACTTCATTTGCAGTGCTCTCCTTACTGAAAAGGACGTTCTCTAATCCTCCATAAGCTGTACAAGCTGTTTTAGACATACCTTATGTGGATATATGTTTTGAATTACCTCATATTGTATTGAGGTCTTTTATTGTAAGCACATTAAGTATAATAAAGTATAGTGTCAATTTTACAAACAGGATTGCACTATTATTTCTTTCTCTTTCTGTGCTTCTATATGATATATGCTTGGAGAACGCCTGTCTGGAGGAGTAGCAGAGAATTTTAAAGACACAGATACACGATCCTGAATCCAACCCCTAAGGGTTTTCCTCTCACTACGCGGCACTTACCTCATAGGATTGAGGTGAAGGAGTGTGAGTAAACTCCCAAAGGGAGCCGAGCTTTCTTTGTTTACAAGTCTTTGTGTATAAAATTGAATTGAGAACTACAATGAGCATATCAAGGCTCTAATTCCCTTTTTATAAGGGACACCATACAAAGAACTGTTATCATCAACATTTTATTTCATATATTTTTTGTATATTTTGTTTTCTCAACTGTATAGTATATTTACTATTGAATATCATTAACTATACTGCTACTGAGTTGATTCAAATAAGCATTACTCTTCACAGTGAGACATATTATCATCATTAGTATTACTGATATTAATAAGATCTGCCTTTACCCATTTTTGTTTGTACAACAGCTGTAACATTTTTTGTATATTCTATGCAAGCTATTGATGTCTCCTATGTAACCACAGAATAGATCGTTTAAGGTCTTGTCTTTGTGAATCTTTTTACTTACTCTAGGTTACTATTATACACTTGGAACTATATATATATATATTTGGTATATTGAATCCATATATATTAGATAGGTTGCGCCATTGGAGTTATTCCCTTATATGTTTTGTCTTTTTTTCCCTTTCCATACTATTTAGTTCCCATAAATTTCTTCTATCTGGTGATAGAGTATTGGGGGTCCTCATCACCTGGATAGTCACTCCCAGGTGGCAAGTATACCTATTATTACAACTAGGCTATATCCAACGCCATACCTATATACATCTTCCACTTCCATAAATATATATGTATATACACATACTAACACATAAATATATATGTATATTACACATAGTAACACATAAATATATATGTATATACACATAGTAACACATAAATATATATGTATATACACATAGTAACACAAAAATATATATGTATATACACATAATAACACATAAATATATATGTATATACACATAGTAACACATAAATATATATGTATATACACATACTAACACATAAATATATATGTATATTACACATAGTAACACATAAATATATATGTATATACACATAGTAACACATAAATATATATGTATATACACATACTAACACATAAATATATATGTATATACACATAGTAACACATAAATATATATGTATATACACATAATAACACATACATATATATGTACATACACATACTGACACATAAATATATATGTATATACACATAGTAACACATAAATATATATGTATATACATGTAATAACACATAAATATATATGTATATACACATACTAACACATAAATATATATGTATATACACATAATAACACATAAATATATATGTATATACACATAATAACACATAAATATATATGTATGTATATACACATAGTAACACATAAATATATATGTATATACACATAGTAACACATAAATATATATGTATATACACATAGTAACACATAAATATATATGTATATACATGTAATAACACATAAATATATATGTATATACACATACTAACACATAAATATATATGTATATACACATAGTAACACATAAATATATATATGTATATACACATAACACATAAATTTATATGTATATACACATAGTAACACATAAATATATATGTATATACACATAGTAACACATAAATATATATGTATATACACATAGTAACACATAAATATATATGTATATACACATACTAACACATAAATATATATGTATATACACATAGTAACACATAAATATATATGCATATACACATAGTAACACATAAGTATATATTTATATACACATAGTAACACATAAATATATATGTATATACACATAGTAACACATAAATATATATGCATATACACATAGTAACACATAAGTATATATTTATATACACATACTAACACATAAATATATCTGTATATACACATAGTAACACATAAATATATATGTATATACACACAGTAACACATAAATATATACAGATACTCGTCGACTTACAACCTATGCGACTTATGACCATCCATACTTACGACCATGTGTCGTACTGCAGACAGCAGTGCTTGTGTGCAGGCCATACGAGAGTGACTGTCGTAAGCAGCAGCAGCAGCCTTCGCATGTGTCGCAGCCTCTCACCATGTTGCAGTCCAAAATACCTGTGATGTGTAGCAGCAGACCTATCTGCCTAAACCCTACATTAGACCATTTTATTTACATGCCGTAGATATATCGTCCGACTTACGTCCAAATCGTCTTACGACCGGACGGTCAGAATGTAATGCGGTCGTAAGTCGACGACTACCTGTATGTATATACACATAATAACACATAAATATATATGTATATACACATAGTAACACATAAATATATATGTATATACACATAATAACACAGAAATATATATGTATATAAACATAGTAACACATAAATATATATGTATATACACACAGTAACACATAAATATATATGTATATACACATAATAACACATAAATATATATGTATATACACATAGTGACACATAAATATATATGTATATACACATAATAACACATAAATATATATGTATATACACATAGTAACACATAAATATATATGTATATACACATATTAGCACATAAATATATATGTATATACACATATTAGCACATAAATATATATGTATATACACATAGTAACACATAAATATATATGTATAAACACATACTAACACATAAATATATATGGATATACACATAATAACACATAAATATATATGTATATACACATATTAGCACATAAATATATATGTATATACACATATTAGCACATAAATATATATGTATATACACATAGTAACACATAAATATATATGTATATACACATACTAACACATAAATATATATGTATATACACATACTAACACATAAATATATATGTATATACACATAGTAACACATAAATATATATGTATATACACATACTAACACATAAATATATATGTATATACACATAAATATATATGTATATACACATAATAACACATAAATATATGTATATACACATAAATATATATGTATATACACATAATAACACATAAATATTTATGTATATACACATAATAACACATAAATATATATGTATATACACATAGTAACATAAATATATATGTATATATACATAGTAACACATAAATATATATGTATATACACATAATAACACGTAAATATATGTATATACACATAAATATATATGTATATACACATAATAACACATAAATATTTATGTATATACACATAATAACACATAAATATATATGTATATACACATAGTAACATAAATATATATGTATATATACATAGTAACACATAAATATATATGTATATACACATAGTAACACATAAATATATATGTATATACACATACTAACACAAAAATATATATCTTTATACACATAATAACACACATATATATATATATATATATATATATATATATATATATATATATATACACATAGTAACGTAAATATATATGTATATACACATATTAACACATAAATATATATGTATATACGCATATTAACACATACATATATATGTATATACACATAATAACACATAAATATATATGTATATACACATAATAACACATAAATATATATGTATATACACATAATAACACATAAATATATCTGTATATACACATAGTAACATAAATATATATGTATATACACATAGTAACATAAATATATATGTATATACACATATTAACACACACACATATATATACATATTAGGGATGGGCGAATGTGTTTATATCCGAATTCGAATGTTAGAACGAATGTTATTGTAAAAATTCGATTTACATAATAGAATGTTGATAAGAACGAATATTCTTAAAAATTCGATTTTCGAATGTTATTTACAGTTTTTGAATGTCACATTCGAAATCGAATGTCACATTCTAATTCGAATGTTACATTCGAATATTACATTCAAATTCGAATATTACATTTCTAAAACACAATTGTAGACTAGAAACACTATTTTGAATGTCACATTCGAATCGAATATCACATTCGAATCGAATGTCACATTCGAATTCGAATATTACATTTATAAAACAGTATTAGACTAAAAATACAATTTCAAATTTGAATGTCATATTTGAATCGAATATCACATTCAAATCGAATATCACATTTAAAACACAGTATTAGACTAGAAATACTATTTCAAATTCGAATGTGACATTCGAATTCGAATGTAGCATTCAAATTTGAATATTACATTTATTAAACACAGTTGTAGACTAGAAATACTATTTCAAATTTGAATGTCACATTCGAATTCGAATGTCACATTTGAATTCGAATATTACATTTCGAAATTGAATGAATACATAGCTAAACATTCTATTATTCGAACGAATATTTTCGAATTTTATTGAAAAATTTGAAAATGAAAATTCGAAAATAGAATGTTAGAATGTTATATAAACGTTCGAAATTCGATTTGAACGAAGAAATGTATAAAAATTCGTTTTAAATTCCGAATTTTTAGAAACATTCGCCCATCCCTAATACATATACAGTATAAATATATATATATATATATATATATATATATATATATATACTGTAAATAAGCATATACATATATATTTGCAGTTTTAAAACAGCCCCATAGACCGCTACATAAAGACAATTTTCAGTGTAATTTTTTTTTCGAACACCCCGCACCCACTCACTTTAACCCCTTATAACTGCTGTGTGCAGCTATACTTTAATAAAATAAAGATGTGATAACAAATGAATAGGTACAAGGTAGTGATACAATAAAATACAATGGAATGATATAGTGCTCAAACAATGGGCAAATAGAACTAAAATTAAAAGTGAACAACCATATATCATCACACAATTAAATACTTAAATAAAGTGGAGACACAGGTCCTAAGGGATTAAAGGAGCAATGTTGTGCGTATGTGAAAGAACCACACAAGACACCACAACAGTTGGGATTTAAAGACCGTCTAGGTCATTTATTAATTAACGAGGCACCCCTGCATGTTTATTTATCAAAATATTAGGGCCTTTCTTCAGGTTTAACCCTACCTTATTTACATTAAGCGGCATTTTCTAACTAGCTAACTCATATGAAGCGGGAAGCAGGCCCAGGCAGCTGACACAAAGCGGAGCCCGGCTACAACGCAGTACGGATAGAAGGTTTTAACTCGAGCTGTTCGGCCCACCGCAACCCAGAAGGAGCTTTCCCCAGGCACGCGCCTGACTATGTCACTCCCCCTGCAATGGCCGTCACTCCTCCCCACTTTCTATCTGACGCCTGGGACGCTACCGCCCGCCTTTAGAGTGTTATCACCGCTCAAACCCTATTGGTCATCCGACTTTGCCAGGCGAACACCCTGTACATTCCGGAAGGAGCTGAAAATTCTAATGCCCTGGACTGACCCATAGACTATAAGTCGATTAACCCTGTCCGGAGCCAGGGGAACTAATAGCTACAACATTACTGAGATTTGCCGCTATCAGGGTGGGAGAGGTGGGAGAAGATCTGCAATGGCCAGGAACAGGAAAGAGGGCCTGAAACTCCCAGAAGCCCCTTTTTATTCGTAAGTAAAGATCCCTCCTTTAGGCCTGCAAAAATGTTGCAAGCCACACACACACAACCCACAAACACTCCTCCTCCCTGCTTCCTTAACCCTTAAGACGTTTCTGGCTAATCTACAGCCCTGCACTTTCCATATGGCAATAAACCATATTCTTTGTTCCAGGATTTCCTCAAAAAAAAAAGAGAGCAAGACTCATAGGGCAGTGTGGTAAGTAATAGCTCTAAGGACTTGGTTGCAGGAATGCTCACATTCTTCAGAGCTACACTCCAGCTCTGAGAAAATCAAGCATGGAAATCAATTCTTTGGCACAGTACAGGAACTGATTCAACAATATTTATTTAATATGCAATAAAATACATAATTAAATTTTAAAAGGTTATAAGAACACTCAGGGTAAAGCACAACACATGCAGAGGAACAGTGGTTCACAGATTGCAGGCAGGTCCAATTAACCCATTAATGACCGACGATGTACGCCATACATACTCAGAAAAAATACAGTTAACGCCTGAGGACGTATGGCATACGTCGTTGGTCTAGAAAGCAGCTGGAAGCGATCCTGATCGCTTCCAGCTGCTTTCCGGTTATTGCAGTGATGCCTCAATATCAAGGCATCCTGCAATAACAATTTTTACCCCTCCGGTGCAGAGAGAGCCACTCTGTGCTCAAGCATAATTTAGTGCAGAGGATTAATTAGGTAGGGCACAAATTATAATCTCTCCTGGAGCTGAAATACTTGAGTGAAAATATTTTTTAGTAATAGTTTATATATGGACAAAATGCAGCATGTCATCTATAGAAAAAAATATATATTATTCCCCTATAATCTTTGTAAACAAGATATGGAACCCCTTACCTGTGACACGAGCAGACCTTGTTTTTGTGATGATCAATCACAAATTATCACCTACAGAGCAGTATATAAACTTTCTCTCCTAAACCTCTTAAGACCAATTTCAATGTAAATATTTCACAGCTCATCCTGCTAAAAGTGATTACAAAGCTATTGAGAATATTTAAATCAGTAGAGACTAATTTCACAATAAAAAAAGTAAATAAATAAATAAAGTATCTGTTAAGATTATATTTGATAATGCATAGTATATAAATATTTTACATTTCATTTCTATACATATTTTTCAAGTGAGAAAAAAATTAAATTTGGAAAAATTGATAAGATCTCATACACTCCTTTATAACAATTGGATAATTGATATATCACTAATCATACAGAGATTATTTGGCTTTATAAACAGTATGCCAAACCTTAGATTCTTGGTTAATACTGCAACCCATACAAATAAAATTACCACAGATAATCAGGTAAGGTCCAGAATGAGACTTGTTCCCTGAGAGGGGAGCATGGTGATAAAGTGGGAAAAGGTTTGGAAATGGAATCAGTAAACACAAGACAATCCAATCCAATGATTAATGAGAGTTGTGTAGAGTGGTCAGATCCAGTCTAATAATGAGAAAAGAAATGGTGGTTAGTGATATCGCGAACTTAAAAATTTCGGTATGCGAACGGCGGACTCGAACTTCCGGTATTGTTTGCGAACCGCGTGAACCGCCATTGACTTCAATAGGCAGGCGACTTTAAAACCTGAAAGTAGAAAGCAGAAACAGGCGCAGCCCGATTCAAGTGTAGCAGACTTTATTAAACGTAAGTGCACACATACAAATGGCTACTTACAAGATAAAAATAGTAAAACAGCATATAAAGAGGTCTTTGCATCCAGACTGTGCTTCACTGGTATGGTAAAAGATGTCCTCTGACGGCCCAACTGTTAGGAGGAACCAATTGTGGCATTAGGCTGGAAAGTGGCCACCCGTTTAACAGGATAGACACTGGTGATGTGGCTGGAGTTGTAAACCAGCAGTGTTAGAGCCTCTACACGTTTCGTCTGAGGATGCTCAGACTTTTTCAAGAGAAAAGTTGAAAGTAACAAAAGGGAGGCTCCTACCGGCTTTTTAAAGGAACCAATAAATGCAAAGTTAGGTTATCAGCCAATCAATGCCTAGGTGAACTTAATTGTTAAATGAGCTTTAAACAAGTGTTAGTCTAATTACATTGTTTCTTAGCACTGTGACATACATCAAAAACATATGTTAGTTTGATAACCACATTGTTGCTTAGCACAGTAACCTCATAAATAGATATATTTAACAAACCACAGTATAAACATTTGCAAGCATTTGTTAAATAAACTAGAAAAAACAAACAAAAAAAAAACTTAAAAGTTATATTAAAAAACACTTCATGAATTTCACTTCATCTATAATACGCTACTTCTGTGGTTTCATTTCCGGCTCAAGAGAGCAACCGGCTTCCTCACACATTGGACAGTCTCCAGGAACGTAAGCGCCCCGCAGCTATCTAGTTCAGTTTTGTGAACTTTAAAACCTACAAGGACTCTTTCTGGCCACAATAGTGATGGAAAAGTTGTTTCAAGGGGACTAACACCTGGACTGTGGCATGCTGGAGGGGGATCCATGTCAAAACTCCCATGGAAAATTAAATAGTTGATGCAGAGTCTGCTTTTAACCCATAAAGGGCCTAAATCACCTAACATTCCTAAATTGTTTGCAATAACGTGCTTTAAAACATCAGTTATGATGTCGTATCTATCAGGTAGTGTAAGGGTTACGGCCGATTCACAGTGACAGACCAAACTCCAAGTGTAACGCACCGCAAAAAAACGCAAACAGTCCATTTGCACAACCATGAGATAGATAGATTTGATAGATAGATACATAGATTACATAGCTCAATCGATGCAATATACATATGATCGATACAAATTACATAGATCAATAGATGCAATATACATTTGATAGATACGAATTACATCGATCAATAGATGCAATATCCATTTGATAGATACGAATGTTATCGATCCAAAGATGCAATATACATTTGATAGATACGAATTACATCAACCAAAATATGTAATATACATTCTATAGATACGAATTACATTGATCAATAGATGCAATATACATTTGATAGATACGTTTGATAGTTAGATCGATTTGATAGATAAATAGATAGATTTGAAATATCTATAATTTCCCTGACAGAGTATAACAATAAGACATGCGGTCTGTGACCTGTGGTGTGTTAAGTAGTACTATTCTTAGCAGTTTACTACAACCTGCTACTCCCCCTATCGGGGGAGGTCTATATGGCCTGCATTTTTGGAACCGGGAGATGGAAAAAGATGATTGGTCTGTCCTACTACTTCAAATTTGTCAAAAACACAAGTGGCTGTCTCAAAACAGTCCGGACACGAGATAGATAGATAGGATAGATAGATATATATAGATTGATAGTTAGATAGAATCGATAGAAGATACATAGATAGATTTGTTAGATATATAATTACCCTGACAAAGTATAATAATTAAACATGCGGTCTGGGACCCATGGTAACTAGGTTGTGTTAAGTAGTACTATTCTTAGCACTTTCAGCCCTTTAACTCCTCCTATCGGTGGCGGTCTATATGGCCTGCATGATTACCATGACAAAGTATAACAACAAGACACGCGGTCTGGGACCCATGGTAACTAGGTTGTGTTAAGTAAAACTTTTCTTAGCAGTTTAATCCCTCTTACTCCCCCTTTCAGTGGAGTTCTATATGGCCTGCATGATTACCCTGACAAAGTATAACAACAAAACATGCGGTGTGGGACCCATGGTAACTAGGTTGTGTTAAGTAGTACTATTCTTAGAACTTTAATCCCTGTTACTCCCCCTATCAAGGGAGGTCTATATGGCCTGCATGATTACCCTGACAAAGTATAATAACAAAACAGGCGGTCATGGAACCATGGTAACTAGGTTGTGTTAAGTAGTACTATTCTTAGCACTTTAATCCATGTTACTCCCCCTATCGGGGGAGGTCTATATGGCGTGCCTGATTATCCTGGCAAAATGTAACAACAAGACATGCGGTTTGGGAACCACTGTTAACTAGGTTGTGTTAATTTTTACTATTCTTAGCACTTTAATCCATGTTACTCCCCCTATCGGGGGAGGTCTATATGGCGTGCCTGATTATCCTGGCAAAATGTAACAACAAGACATGCGGTCTGGGAACCACTGTTAACTAGGTTGTGTTAATTTTTACTATTCTTAGCACTTTAATCCCTGTTACTCCCCCTATCGGGGGAGGTCTATATTGCCTGGCTGATTATCCTGGCAAAATCTAATAACAAGACATGCGGTCTGGGAACCACTGTTAATGTTAACTAGGTTGTGTTAAGTTGTACTATTCTTAGCACTTTAATCTCTGTTACTTCCCCTATCAAGGGAGGTCTATATGGCCTGCATCATTAACCTGACAAAGTATAACAACAAAACATGCGTTCTGGGACCCATGGTAACTAGCTTGTGTTAAGTAGTACTATTCTTAGCACTTTCATCCCTGTAACTCCCCCTATCGGGGGAGGTCTGTATGGCCTGCATGATTACCCTGACAAAGTATAACAACAAAACATGCAGTCTGGGACCCATGGTGGTACTGGTATAACTAGGTTTTCTTAAGTATTACTATTCTTCGCAGTTTAATCCCTGTGATTGGTCTGTCCTCCTACTTCAAATTTGTCAAAAACACAAGTGGCTGTCTTAAAACAGTCCGGACACAAGATAGATAAATAGGATAGATAGATATACATAGATTGATAGTTATATAGAATCGATAGAAGATAAATAGATAGATTTGTTAGATATATAACTACCCTGACAAAGTATAATAATTAAACATGCGGTCTGGGACCCATGGTAACTAGGTTGTGTTAAGTAGTACTATTCTTAGCACTTTCATCCCTGTAACTCCTCCTATCGGGGGAGGTCTATATGGCCTGCATTATTACCATGACAAAGTATAACAACAAGACACGCGGTTTGGGACCCATGGTAACTAGGTTGTGTTAAGTAGTACTTTTCTAAGCACTTTAATCCCTGTTACTCCCTCTATCGGGGGAGGTCTATATGGCCTGCATGATTACCCTGACAAAGTATAATAACAAAACATGCGGTCTGGGACCCATGGTAACTAGGTTGTGTTAAGTAGTACTATTCTTAGCACTTTCATCCCTGTAACTCCCCCTATCGGGGGAGGTCTATATGGCTTGCATGATTACCCTGACAAAGTATAACAACCAAACATGCGGTCTGGGACCCATGGTGGTTCTGGTATAACTAGGTTTTCTTAAGTATTACTATTCTTCCCAGTTCAATCCCTGTGATTGGTCTGTCCTCCTACTTCAAATTTGTCCAAAACACAAGTGGCTGTCTCAAAACAGTCCGGACAGAAGATAGATAGGATAGATAGATATACATAGATTGATAGTTAGATAGAATCGATAAAAGAGAAATAGATAGATTTGTTAGATTTCCCAAGATTCAAGCCGCTGCAGACGCGGAAGTGACTGCCAAGTCCGGGGGAGGATAGAGCATACCAAATGTTCAGGCTGCAGGGGTGCAAGCTGCCGGATAAGCGGCCGGTGTAGCCGCAAATGACCACAGCAAAAAAGATTAGGCAGCTGCTCCAAAAAGGAGTGAATACAAGGGCTGACAAAAATAAGGTTAAAAACTTGAAACCTTTATTGAAACATTAAAAATTCAAAGGCAGTACAGGGCACACAAACTCCCTGACTAGTTTCGTGCTCTGTTGAGCACTTAATCATAGGGTGAGTTTGCCCAGTGTTCATAGCCTATTTAAAGGCACAGAACACCTGAAAGAAATTATGCATTAAAAACATCAACAGTGATAAAACAATGGCAGAATATACCTAATTACAAACACTATGTATGGCGAATGGAAGAAAGAAAGAAAGAACTAACAGTTAAGCAAACCACTGTACACAAGGACAAAATTAATTCATTTTGTCCTAATCATATTTACAGTGCAGACATTATTCTCATGTCTATTATAGATTCAAAACATCTTGTGAGATTACTTTGAAATGTGTTAGCAATATACCTCATACTGAATCTGATTTTAAATGCCTATATGTGCACAAAAAGCTAAATAACAGAAAATGTAAACTAGACTCATATTAATACATCTGTCATTCAAAATAAACAAATAAGAGATGTTGTTGATGTGTATATATGAATATCACATAAAGGACACCTATTGCAAAATATCCAATAAATGATACCCATACAGCACAAACAAAAACAAAACTAAAACTAAAACTAAAAATGCCCATAAAGGGGATAGATACAAAAAACCCATATAGGGGATAGATAGAATGACCTGTCAGATAGACAAACATAGATTTGTTAGATATATAATTACCCTGACAAAGTATAATAATTAAACATGCGGTCTGGGACCCATGGTAACTAGGTTGTGTTAAGTAGTACTATTCTTAGCACTTTCATCCCTGTAACTCCTCCTATCGGGGGAGGTCTATATGGCCTGCATTATTACCATGACAAAGTATAACAACAAGACACGCGGTTTGGGACCCATGGTAACTAGGTTGTGTTAAGTAGTACTTTTCTAAGCACTTTAATCCCTGTTACTCCCCCTATCGGGGGAGGTCTATATGGCCTGCATGATTACCCTGACAAAGTATAATAAAAAGACATGCGGTCTGGGACCCATGGTAACTAGGTTGTGTTTTAAGTAGTACTATTCTTAGCACTTTAATCTCTGTAACTCCCCCTATCGGGGGAGGTCTATACGGCCTGCATGATTACCCTTACAAAATATAATAATAAGACATCTGCTCTGGGTCTGGGACCCATGGTAAGGTTTTGTTAAGTAGTACTGTTCTTAGCATTTTAATACCTGTTACTCACCCTATCGGGGGAGGTCTATATGGCCTGCATAATTACCCTAACAAAATATAATAATAAGACATATGCTCTGTGACCCATGGTAAGGTTGTGTTAAGTAGTACTGTTCTTAGCATTTTAATACCTGTTACTCGCCCTATCGGGGAGGTATATATGGCCTGCATGATTACCCTAACAAAATATAATAATAAGAGATATGCTCTGGGACCCATGGTAAGTTTGTGTTAAGTAGTACTGTTCTTAGCATTTTAATACCTGTTACTCACCCTATTGGGGGAGGTCTATATGGCCTGCATGATTACCCTAACAAAATATAATAATAAGACATATGCTCTGGGACCCATGGTAAGGTTGTGTTAAGTAGTACTGTTCTTAGCATTTTAATACCTGTTACTCACCCTATCGGGGGAGGTCTATATGGCCTGCATGATTACCCTTACAAAATATAATAACAAGACATGCGGTCTGGGACCCATGGTAACTAGGTTGTGTTAAGTAGTACTGTTCTTATTAGTTTAATACCTGTTACAACACCTAATGGTGGGATGTCTATATGGCCTGCATGATTAGCCGCACCAAACCCAAAAAAAAGACATGCGGTCTTGGACTAAGACCCATGGCTAACTCGGTTGTGTAAAGTAGTACTATTCTTAGCACTTTCATCCATGTTACTTCCAGGCCTCTCGGGGGAGGTCTACATGGCCATCATGATTAGCCTAACAAAGTACAACAATAAAACCTTGGCTCTTGAAAGCCTGTTAATTGGCTTTATTTTGGTAGTACTGTTCTTATTAGTTTAATACCTGTTACAACACCTAATGGTGGGAGGTCTATATGGCCTGCCGGATTAGCCGCACCAAACAAAAAAACAAGACATGCGGTCTTGGACTAAGACCCATGGCTAACTCGGTTGTGTAAAGTAGTACTATTTTTAGCACTTTCATCCCTGTTACTTCCAGGCCTTTCGGGGGTGGTCTACATGAAAATCATGATTACCCTCACTAAAATATAACAACTAGACGTGCGGTCAGGGAACCATGGTAAGGTTACTTCCTTTTGCACAATCAAGTATACCAGTTGCAGGCAGAGGTTCTGACCCTTCATTATGGCTGCACCTCTCCCTAAAAGAGGCATCCGTTACAGAGTCTGTGGGCATGTATGCAAAGAGGTGGCCTGCCTAAAAGGAGCAGCAAGGCAGTACAGGTCATTCTCCTTTAGCTGTTTTATACGATGGCCCATGAACCTCAACAGCCACAACAGCATGAAACACCACATATGCCATCCTTTTGAACAATAGAGTACAGGTATGGCATTGATTTTAGGAACACAGAGATAATTTTTAGGAACAGTGAAATTGAACAAAAAACCATGCTTGGACACCCAGTACAGTACAGGTCGTTCTCCTTCTGCCTTTTTATAAGAGGGTCCAGGACCCTCAACAGAAACAAATGCAGGAAAGAGGACATATGGCATCCTTTTGAACAATAGGGTACAGGTAAAGCATTGATTTTAGAAACCCAGAGATAATTTTTAGGAACCGGGAAACTGAACAAGAAAAATGATTGGACACCCAGTAAATGTCGTTCTCCTTCAGCCTTTTTATAAGAGGCTCCAGGACCCTCAACAGAAACAACAGCAGGAAAGAGGACATATGGCATCCTTTTGAACAATAGAGTACAGGTATGGCATTGATTTTAGAAACCCAGAGATAATTTCTAGGAAACGGCAAATTGAAAAAAAAAATGATTGGACACCCAGTACACTTCTTTCTCCTTCAGCCTTTTTATAAGAGGGTCCAGGACCCTCAACAGAAACAACAGCAGGAAAGAGGACATATGGCATCCTTTTGAAAAATAGAGTACAGGTACGGCATTGATTTTAGAAACCCAGAGATAATTTTTAGGAACCGGGAAATTGAACCAAAAAAATGATTGGACACCCAGTACACTTCTTTCTACTTCAGCCTTTTTATAAGAGGCTCCAGGACCCTCATACGAAACAAGAGCAGGAAAGAGGACATATGGCATCCTTTTGAACAATAGAGTACAGGTACGGCATTGATTTTAGAAACCCAGGGATAATTTTTAGGAAACGGGAAATTGAACCAAAAAAATGATTGGACACCCAGTACACTTCTTTCTCCTTCAGCCTTTTTATAAGAGGGTCCAGGACCCTCAACAGAAACAACAGCTGGAAAGCGGACATTTTGCGTCCTTTTGAACAATAGAGTACAGGTACGGCATTGATTTTAGAAACCCGGAGATAATTTTTAGGAACCAGGAAATTGGCCAAAAAACCATGCTTGGACACCCAGTACAGTACAGGTTGTTCTCCTTCAGCATTTTTATAAGAGGGTCCAGGACCCTCAACAGAAACAACTGCAGGAAACACCACATATGCCATCCTTTTGCACAATAGAGTACAGGTATGGCATCCATTTTAGAAACCCGGAGATAATTTTTAGGAACCGGGAGATGGAAAAAGAAGCTTGGACAACCAGTACACTTTGTTCTCCTTCAGCCTTTTAAGACGAGGGTCCCGGACCCTCAACAGGCACAACAGCATGAAACACCACATATGCCATCCTTTTGCACAATAGAGTACAGGTATGGCATCCATTTTAGAAACCCAGAGATAATTTTTAATAACCGGGAGATGGAAAAAGATGCTTGGACAACCAGTACACTTTGTTCTCCTTCAGCCTTTTTATAAGATGGCCCGCAAACCTCAACAGGCACAACAGCATGAAACACCACATATGCCATCCTTTTGCACAATCGAGTACAGGTATGGCATTGATTTGAGGAACCCAGAGATAATTTAGAGGAAATGGGAATATTTAACAAAAAATGTGCTTGGACACCCAGTACAGGTCGTTCACCTTCAGCCTTTTTATACAATGGGCCACGACCCTCAACAGGCACAACAGCATGAAACACCACATATGCCACCCTTTTGCACAATAAACTACAGGTATGGCATAGATGGAACCCGGCCGGAGATAATTTAGAGGAACCAAGAGATGGATAAAGATGTTTGGTCGGTCCTCCTCCTTCAAATTTTGGGCACTGCGCATTCAATTTAATGGTCCACCAGATATGAGTGGTGTGTTAAGTTGTACTATTCTTAATAGTTTAATCACTGTTATGTGCGTTTTTTTTTTGCTTTGAGTTTTGTAGCCACAGAGCAGCAGCAGAGGCCAGAAAAATTAGGCATGTACAAATGACTGAAAAATTGGGTATTGTTGCAGCCACTGCTGTAGCAGCGGACAGAAAAATTGATGTTTGTAAAACATTTAGAAAGTGCCCTAAAAGCTTGCGGCTTGAACACTAGTTGTTGGCGGATAAGTCATGCAAGTCATCCTGCATTATAAGAAAAAAAAAGCCAGCGTGTGTACCAGTTGTAGCCCAAGGCAGCTCATCTCATCATCAGGCCTTTTTTACTCAAATGTATCACCCAATGTCAGTCCCTTCGGGATCCATCCCTCATTCATTTTAATAAAGGTGAGATAGTCAAGACTTTTTTGACCTAGACGACTTCTCTTCTCAGTGACAAAACCTCCTGCTGCACTGAAGGTCCTTTCGGACAGGACACTTGAAGCGGGGCAGGCCAGAAGTTCAATTGCAAATTGGGATAGCTCAGGCCACAGGTCAAGCCTGCACACCCAGTAGTCAAGGGGTCCATCGCTCCTCAGAGTGTCGAGATCCGCAGTTAATGCTAGGTAGTCTGCTACCTGTCGGTTGAGTCTTTCTCTGATGCTGGATCCCGAAAGGCTCTGGCGATGCATGGGAGTTAAAAAGGTCCGCATGTCCTCCATCAACAAGACGTCAGGAAAGCGTCCTGTCCTTGCCACCGTGGTCGTGAGAGGAGGAGGAGGATTACTTTCATCTCTTCCCCTGTTACATTCCCGTTGTGCTGTGACATCACCCTTATACGCTGTGTAAAGCATAGTTTTTAATTTATTTTTAAAATGCTCCATCCTTTCCGACTTGCGGGAATTTGGTAACATTCCAGGCACTTTATGCTTATACCGGGGGTCTAGTAGCGTGGACACCCAGTACAGGTCGTTCTCCTTCAGCTTTTTTTTACAAGGGTCCCTCAAAAGGCACAACAGCATGAAAGAACCCATTTGCACAAGGTTGGATGCCGAGCTAATCATGTCCCGTTCCTCGTCCTCACTGATCTCACTGAGGGTATCTTCTTCCCCCCCAGCCACGTACAACACCACGGGTACCAGAGAGGTGACAACAACGAGCACCCTGGGATGCCTGTTGTGCTTGGTCTTCTTCCTCCTCCTCCTCCTCCTCCTCAAAGCCACATTCCTCCTCTGACTCCTCTTCCTCACAATCCTCCAGCAAGCGATGCTGATAAGGCTGTTTGTGGTGGTGATGGACACCACAACTCTTCCTCTTCCTCTTCACGCTCATCGACGGCCTGATCCAGCACTCTTCGCAGGGCACGCTCCAGGAAGAAAATAAATGGTATGATGTCGCTGATGGTGCATTTGGTGCGACTGACAAGGTTTGTCACCTCCTCAAAAGGACGCATGAGCCTACAGGCATTGCGCATGAGCTTACAGTAATTTGGCAAAAAAAATCCCCAGCTCCCCAGAGGCTGTCCTAGCACCCCGGTCATACAAATACTCATTAACAGCTTTTTCTTGTTGGAGCAGGCGGTCAAACATTAGGAGTGTTGAATTCCACCGTGTCGGGCTGTCGCAAATCAAGCGCCTCACTGGCAGGTTGTTTCGACGCTGGATATCGGACAAGTGCGCCATGGCCATGTAGGAATGCCTGAAATGGCCACACACCTTCCTGGCCTGCTTCAGGACGTCCTGTAAGCCTGGGTACTTATGCACAAATCATTTTACAATCAGATTACACACATGTGCCATGCATGGCACATGTGTCAACTTGCCAATTTCAATGCCGCCACCAAATTACTTCCATTGTCAGAAACAACCTTGCCAATCTCCACCTGTGCGTTCAGGGCGAACAGGAGTGCTGGTGCGGTGTGACTCTCCGCTTTCAGGAAAGTCAACCCCAAGACGGCGTGACACTGCCGTATCCAGGATGTTGAATAGTACCTGGGGAGCTGGGGGGGTGTCGTTGATGTGGAGCAAGACACAGAAGCAGGAGAGGACTCAGCCGAGGAAGAGGTTATGGAAGAGGATGGAGTAGGAGGAGTAGAGGAGGTAGCAGCAGGCCTGCCTGCAAGTCATGGCGGTGTCACCAACTCCCCTGCAGAGCCACGCATTCCATGCGTGTCAGATATCAGCAGGTTTACCCAATGCGCAGTGTAGGTGATATATCTGCCCTGACCATGCTTTGCAGACCAGCTATCAGTGGTCATATGGACCCTTGCCCCAACGCTGTGTGCCAGACATGCCATTACTTCCTTTTGCACAATCGAGTACAGGTTTGAGATTGCCTTTTGTGCAAAGAAATTTCTGCCAGGTACCTTCCACTGCGGTGTCCCAATAGATACAAATTTTTTGAAAGCATCAGACTCCACCAGCTTGTATGGTAAAAGCTGGCGGGCTAAGAGTTCAGACAAGCCAGCTGTCAGACGCCGGGCAAGGGGGTGACTTTGAGAAATTGGCTTCTTACGCTCAAACATGTCCTTGACAGACACCTGACTGTGGGCAGATGACCAGGAACTGCTACGTAAGAGAGACTCAGTGGAGGATGGTTGAGAGGGGGCAAGGAGGACAGCAGTGGTTGACGTGGCTGAAGATGCTGGAGCAGGAGGAGGAGGGCGGCTTTGAGTTTGTGTGCTGCTTCTACTCATGTGTTCTTCCCATCGACGTTTGTGATGTGAGACCATGTGCCTTCGCAAAGCAGTTGTACCTAGGTGGGTGTTGGACTTCCCACGACTCAGTTTCTTTTGGCACAGGTTGCAAATGGCATCACTGTTGTCAGAGGCAGACACACAAAAAAAATGCCACACTGCTGAGCTCTGCGATGACGGCATTCTGGTGGTGGCGATAGCAACAGCATGAGTTGATTAGCGTCGGCGTGCTGTCTGCCGATGCATGCTGTCTGACTGTGCCACTAGCTCCTTGCGACGACCTCCCCCTGCTTCCAACTCGTCTCCTCCTCTCTGTCTCCCCATCTGAACTTTCCCCCTCTTCTTCTTCTCTTCTAGCAGGCACCCACGTGACATCCACCGACACATCATCATCAACCGCTTCACTTGTATCTGACACATCAACAAAGGAAGCAGCAGCGGGTACAACATCATCATCATCATCATCACACTGTACCTCCATGTCTGTAATGCTGCCTGACTGAGACATATCACTGTTACCTACATCCTCTGTCAATGATGGTTGCGCATCACTCATTTCTTCCAACTGATGTGTCAATAACTCCTCTGACAGATCAAGTGAAGCGGCAGTGGTGCTAGTGTTGGTGGTGGCGACAGGCGGGCGAGTGGCACTGGTCACTTGAGAGGTGCCCAAAGCACAGCTGGAGGTGGATGGTGCGTCAAGGTTAGGAGGACTAGGAGCGAAAGCTGTAGAAGATTGGGTGTCCTGTGTTAGCCATTCAACTAGGTCCTCCTCAGAACTTTTCGTGTCCCCCCTGGGGACTAATGTTACACCAGATATAAGTGGTGGAAAAAAGAGCTATTAATCACACTATATGATGTGGGCCTGACACACAGGCCTGATGGAAAACTAAATTAGATTACACTAGCAAAATTATTTAATTTTTTTTTTTTAATTTACAATAATGTTTATGAGTGGTAGCTGGAGTGCTGGCGGGCACAGCAATTAACCACAGTATATGCTGTGTGAGCCTGAGACACAGGCCTGATAGAAAATGAAATTAGATTACACTAGCAAAATGATTTAAAAGTTTTTTTTTAATTTTTTTAAATAAAGTTAAGCAGATATGAGTGGTGGCTGCTGGCACAGCAATTAAACAATGTTATATGCTGTGTAAGCCTGACACACAGGCCTGATAGGAAATGAAATTAGATTACACTAGCAAAATGATTTAAAAGGTTTTTTAAAATTTTTTAAATAATGTTAAGCAGATATGAGTGGTGGCTGCTGGCACAGCAATTAAACAACGTTGTATGCTGTGTAAGCCTGTCACACAGGCCTGATAGAAAATGAAATTAGATTACACTAGCAAAATGATTTAAAAGATTTTTTTTAAAATTTAAAATAATGTTAAGCAGATATGAGTGGCGGCTGCTAGCACAGCAATTAACCACAGTATGCTGTGTAAGCCAGACACACAAGCCTGATAGAAAATGAAATTAGATTACACTAGCAAAATGATTTAAAAGTTTTTTTTTTAAATTTAAAATAATGTTAAGCAGATATGAGTGGTGGCTGCTAGCACAGCAATTAACCACAGTATGCTGTGTAGGCCAGAAACACACAGGCCTGATAGAAAATTAAATTAGATTACACTAGCAAAATGATTTGAAAGTTTTTTTTTTTTAAATTTAAAATAATGTTAAGCAGATATGAGTGGTGGCTGCTAGCACAGCAATTAACCACAGTATGCTGTGTAAGCCAGACACACAGGCCTGAAAGAAAATGAAATTAGATTACACTAGAAAAATGATTTAAAAGTTTTGTTGATTAAATTTACACTAATGTTAAGCAGATATCAGTGGTGGCACTAATCACAGTATATGATGTGAGCCTCACACACAGGCTGAAAGCCAGGCAAATGCAAATAAAATTACAAATAAAAAAAAAAAACGACTGAAGTTATAGCCCTTAAAAGGGCTTTTTGGGGTGCTGTCCTTACAGTAGAGATTAGATGTGTCCTTCAGGACTGTAGTGGACACTAAATACACTAGCCTAGCTATCTATTTCCCTATAATGTCAGCAGCAGCAACACTAAAGCTCCTCTCACTATCGGCTAGATTTAGAGTTTTGTCGGTAACGACCCGCGTATCTTACGCTGGCTTTTTTTCCCCCCGCACCTTTTAAATATCGCTGGTAGGGGGGACTTCCGGGCGGCGGCCATGCTTGGACGCAAAATTTTGAACTGCTTTAGCCATCCTGTTACATTAAGTTAATATCTTGATTTGAGATCTACATCTGGACTTTAATTTGATAGCATATTGAACTACAGAAGATTTCCTCTCAACAGATACCCTTCTTTCCAGGATTGCTATTTGCGCTCAAGATCCGGAGCTTTTTTCCTGAGGTTTAGGCCTTAACAGAAACCCCCCAGTGATTTTCCTATCGGACTTCACTGTCGAGCAGTGCCGTATGTGCGCTGATTTATACTAATCTCAGATACCTGCACAAAGCTAGTCTAAGAGGTTGACAATGGAGACTGCTACATACATTTTGACTGAATTGAACCGCTTACTTGAAGGCTACAGAGTTAAATTCGAAGAGACGCTACAAATGGCGCCTAACCCTGTTAGTGCTTGCCCCTCTGAAAAATGTCCCCAAGCGGAGCCTGTTTGTTTGGAAGAGGAGAGAGACGGAGCTTCTTATCCCCAACACATACTACCAGTTACTGGACAGCCCTATCCACCCACGGAGGCAATCTGTAATACCAGGGATAATGTAGCTCAGAGGGGGACTCACAGCAGCTCTATAATCAAGGGTGGCTCTGCTCATACAATAGGGTCACACGCTATGGCACTGACAACAAATGGAACTACAGCCAACGTCTCTACCAGACCACAGATGAATAACTGGCGGCTAGCACTCACACTACCTGAACCGGAGGACCCATTCCCTGGGTGGGACTTTGTCGCGGCTTTTCCAGTTCCTCCGCAGCTGTCTTCCACCTCCTTGCGCACGGAGGCGCCGAGTGTGAGCCGGGATGAAGGTACTGTCTTTACATCTCCCACACTGCTCTGTCTTGGGTTCGACATCACAGAACCGGCTCCTAATGTACCCTTGCCATCAGGTAAAATCCCCCAATTTACCTGGGAACTGAACTGTCTAGGGGATATCTGGTGCCGGAGATCTGCTCAGCTGGACCGCATGCGAGTAAGCTAATGGTATCATATACTCTCCCTTTTGTCCTAGTGTAATTACCTTGGACATCCCAGTGGGGGAAAAAATGAAGTTGTGGACACCACGTTACAGGGTGATATTATTATACCCTTGCCTTCCTATACCTATGCTAACAATTTGCCTGTAGAATCTAATGTAACTCTATATCAAATTGTAAACCACTGTAAAGAATACCCTATATTGATGTTAAGTTAAAGCCAGACCCACCAGGGATATCTTAGACTTCAACAAGTTACCTAAGTTCATTTGCTAGTGTTAGTATGTTTATTTAACGGTTATAGGAAATGTGCCCTTTTCTCACAAATACCTCCAGACATAGAGGCTATAAAGCAGTGTGTTTTCAACTGGTTTAAACACATAATACTCCCTTTGTAGGGTCTTCTATATTATAAATTGAGATATTGCTAATTTCCCTGTCTCTGCAGCACCGCACTCAAAGGGGCATGGGACCCACTGATTCTCTAAAGTTTGTTCTAGGCACAAAATATATTTTAATACATTATGTTACCAGGTTATAAAATCCCTCCTTTGCCTCTCTAGAGCTATGTGTCTATTATATTTATAGAACCTAATGTACCTATATAATTAACTTTTCAGAAATGGATGAATGTAATGAATCAGTTGGCTGAGATGCCATCCCCTACTGTATAGAAGAGCTCAACAACCCCTCATTTACTATTAACAAGAAGGGAAGGTTGTTAACTTATATGCATAATAGAAACCGCAGCTCTCACACTGTGTATAGTGCAGGTATCCATGTTACTCCTAAACCTTAAGACGTTGTACTTTGCTGCTTAGCTGGCATAACCATACCATTATTTATCTTCCCTACAGTTATAGTTTATTATGCTTTAGACCTAGTCTATATTAAGGTTCAGGATATTAAATCTTATTTACAGGCCCAAAAGTGGCCTAACACCCTTAAACACCTCCAACAAGTGTCATCCCTATTAGAATTGAAAGCTCAAAAGCACCTTTTACACAGTGGAGGAGATATAAAAAGGAGGTTTTACAAGTAAAGGTCATGAACTGCCATGTAGTACTATAACTCATGTCTCCGGTATTGTTTTGCAGGGCAGTTTTTTTTCTGTCATTATTTATGTTTCCGATACTGCTGGGAAAGTTTGTTAAATCTGAGATGTGACTCCTTTTTGTACTCTGACCCTAATTGTTGGAAATGTTTTTGTTTCAACCTCAATAAAATAAAAATTAAAAAAAAAAAAAAATACCGCTGGTATTTAGAGTTCACAGAAGGGCTGCGTTAGGCTCCAAAAAGGGTGCGTATAACATATTTACCGCCACTGCATTTCTCAATACCAGCGGTGCTTACGGACGCGGCCAGCTTCAAAAACGTGCTCGTGCACGATTCCCCCATAGAAAACAATGGGGCAGTTTGAACTGAAAAAAAACCTAACACCTGCAAAAAAGCAGCGTTCAGCTCCGAACGCAGCCCCATTGTTTGCTATGGGGAAACACTTCCTAAGTCTGCACCTAACACTCTAACATGTACCCCGAGTCTAAACACCCCTAACCTTACACTTATTAAACCCTAATCTGCCGCCCCCGCTATCGCTGACACCTGCATATTTTTTTTAACCCCTAATCTGCCGCTCCGTACACCGCCGCTACCTACATTATACCTATGAACCCCTAATCTGCTGCCCCGAACCCCCGCCGACCCCTATATTATATTTATTAACCCCTAATCCGCCTCACTAACCCTATAATAAATAGTATGAACCCCTAATCTGCCCTCCCTAACATCGCTGACACCTAACTTCAAGTATTAACCCCTAATCTGCCGACCGGACCTAACCGCTACTCTAATAAATTTATTAACCCCTAAAGCTAAGTCTAACCCTAACACTAACACCCCCCTAAATTAAATATAATTTAAATCTAACGAAATAAATTAACTCTTATTAAATAACTTATTCTTATTTAAAGCTAAATACTTACCTGTAAAATAAACCCTAATATAGCTACAATATAAATTATAATTATATTGTAGCTATTTTAGGATTTATATTTATTTTACAGGCAACTTTGTATTTATTTTAACCAGGTACAAAAGTTATTAAATAGTTAATAACTATTTAATAGCTACTTAGTTAAAATAATTACAAAATTACCTGTAAAATAAATCCTAACCTAAGTTACAATTAAACCTAACACTACACTATCAATAAATTAATTAAATAAAATACCTACAAATAAATACAATTAAATAAACTAACTAAAGTACAAAAATAAAAAAGCTAAGTTACAAATTTTTTTTTTTTTAATTACAAACATAATAAAAATATTACAATTTGAAGCTAATTACACCTACTCTAAGCCCCCTAATAAAATAACAAAGCCCCCCAAAATAAAAAAATGTCCTACCCTATTCTAAAATTAAAATAGAAAAGCTCTTTTACCTTACCAGCCCTTAAAAGGGCCTTTTACAGGGCATGTCCCAAAGAATTCTGCTCTTTTGCCTGGAAAAAAAACCCCATACAATACCCCCCCAACATTACAACCCACCACCGACATACCTCTAATCTAACCCAAACCCCCCTTAAATAAACCTAACACTAAGCCCCTGAAGATCTTCCTACCTTGTCTTCACCATGCCAGGTATCACCGATCGGTCCAGGCTCCGAAGTCTTCATCCAAGCCCAAGCGGGGGCTGGAGATCCATCATCCGACTGAAGTCTTCTATCAAGCGGCAAAAAGAAGTCCAGAAGAGGCTCCAAAGTCTTCATCCTATCCGGGGCAGAAGAGGAGATCCGGACCGGCAACCATCTTCATCCAAGCGGCATCTTCTATCTTCATCCGATGACGAGCGGCTCCATCTTGGATTCATCCTCTTCTTCCGAATGAAGGTTCCTTTAAATGACGTCATCCAAGATGGCGTCCCTCGAATTCCGATTGGCTGATAGGATTCTATCAGCCAATCGGAATTAAGGTAGGAAAAATCTGATTGGCTGATTGAATCAGCCAATCAGATTGAGCTCGTATTCTATTGGCTGTTCCCATCAGCCAATAGAATGCGAGCTCAATCTGATTGGCTGATTGGATCAGCCAATCGGATTGAACTTGAATCTGATTGGCTGATTCCATCAGCCAATCATATTTTTCCTATCTTAATTCCAATTGGCTGATAGAAACCTATCAGCCAATCGGAATTTGAGGGACGCCATCTTGGATGACGTCATTTAAAGGAACCTTCATTCGGACTTAGGACGTCGGAAGAAGAGGATGGATCCGCGCAGGAGGTCTTCAAGATGTAGCCGCTCATCATCGGATGAAGATAGAAGATGCCGCTTCGATGAAGATGGTTGCCGGTCCGGATCTCCTCTTCTGCCCGGATAGGATGAAGACTTTGGAGCCTCTTCTGGACTTCTTTTTGCCGCTTGGTAGAAGACTTCAGCCGGATGATGGATCTCCAGCCCTCGCTTGGGCTTGGATGAAGACTTCGGAGCCTGGACCGATCGGTGATACCTGGCATGTTGAAGACAAGGTAGGAAGATCTTCAGGGGCTTAGTGTTAGGTTTATTTAAGGGGGGTTTGGGTTAGATTAGGGGTATGTGGGTGGTGGGTTGTAATGTTGGGGGGGGTATTGTATTTTTTTTTTACAGGCAAAAGAGCAGAATTCTTTGGGGCATGCCCCACAAAAGGCCATTTTAAGGGCTGGTAAGGAAAAAGAGCTTTTTTATTTTAATTTTAGAATAGGGTAGGGCATTTTTTTATTTTGGGGGGCTTTGTTATTTTATTAGGGGGCTTAGAGTAGGTGTAATAAGCTTAAAATTGTTGTAATATTTTTATTATGTTTGTAATTAATTTTTTTATTTTTTGTACTTTAGTTAGTTTATTTATTTGTATTTATTTGTAGGTATTTTATTTAATTAATTTATTGATAGTGTAGTGTTAGATTTAATTGTAGATAATTGTAGGTATTTTATTTAATTAATTTAATGATAGTGTAGTGTTAGGTTTAATTGTAACTTAGGTTAGGATTTATTTTACAGGTAATTTTGTAATTATTTTAACTAGGTAGCTATTAAATAGTTATTAACTATTTAATAGCTATTGTACCTGGTTAAAATAATTACAAAGTTGCCTGTAAAATAAATATTAGTCCTAAAATAGCTACAATATAATTATAATTTATATTGTAGCTATATTAGGGTTTATTTTACAGGTAAGTATTTAGCTTTTAATAGGAATAATTTATTTAATAAGATTGAATTTATTTCGTTAGATAAAAATTATATTTAACTTAGGGGGGTGTTAGTGTTAGGGTTAGACTTAGCTTTAGGGGTTAATAAATTTATTAGAGTAGCGGTGAAGTCCGGACGGCAGATTAGGGGTTAATAATTGTAGGTAGGTGGAGGCGACGTTGGGGGCGGCAGATTAGGGGTTAATAAATATAATATAGGGGTCGGCGGTGTTAGGGGCAGCAGATTAGGGGTTCATAGGGATAACGTAGGTTGCGGCGGTGTGCGGTCGGCAGATTAGGGGTTAAAAAAAATTATTAGAGTGGGGGCGATGTGGGGGGACCTCGGTTTAGGGGTACATAGGTAGTTTATGGGTGTTAGTGTACTTTAGAGCACAGTAGTTAAGAGCTTTATGAACCGGCGTTAGCCCAGAAAGCTCTTAACTCCTGACTTTTTTCTGCGGCTGGAGTTTTGTCGTTAGATTTCTAATGCTCACTTCAGCCAAGACTCTAAATACCGGCGTTAGAAAGATCCCATTGAAAAGATAGGATACGCAAATGGCGTAGGGGGATCTGCGGTATGGAAAAGTCGCGGCTGGAAAGTTAGCGTTAGACCCTTACCAACAAAACTCTAAATACCAGCGGTAGCCCAAAACCAGCGTTAGGAGCCTCTAACGCTGGTTTTGACGGCTAACGGCAAACTCAAAATCTAGGCGTATGAAAGCAAGATCGTAATGAATATAAAATGGATGCTGCCAAGGAGCTGGGAGGGTCTGTGAGGGAGTGTCTGCTGCTGATTGGCTCAAATGTGTCAGAAGGCTGTGAGATACAGGGTCAAAGTTTCCTCAATGATGACACATAGGGGGCGGATCGAACATCACATATGTTCGCCCGCAGCGGCGAACGCGAACAAGCTATGTTCGCCGGGAACTGTTCTCCGGCGAACAGTTTGCGACATCACTAATTAGGTGTAATTAGTGTTAAAATTTTAAAATTATTTTATTATTTTCTGTAATTTAATGTTTGTTTTTTTCCATAATTTAGTTTATTTAATTTAATTGTAATTAATTGTAGTTAATTTAGGTAATTTATTTAATGATAGTGTAGTGTTAGGTGTAATTGTAATTTAGGTTAGGATTTATTTTACAGGTATATTTGTATTCATTTTAACTAGGAAGTTGTTAAATAGTTAATAACTATTTAATAACTATTCTACCTAGTTAAAATAAATACAAACTTGCCTGTAAAATAAAAATAAACCCTAAGATAGATACAATCGGCTAGATTTAGACTTTGGCGTTAGCCATCAAAAGCAGTGTTAAGGGGTCCTAAAGCTGCTTTTACCGCCCGCTGGTATTTAGAGTCAGGCAGGAAAGGGTCTACCGCTCACTTCCCTACTGTGATTCCAGGCTACCGCAGATCCCCTTACGCCAATTGCGTTGGCGGGATGAAGATGGATCCGGAAGAAAGAAGATAGAAGATGCCGATTGGAAGAAGACATCACCCGGATGGAAGACCTCTTCTTTGCCGCTTCAATCAAGACTTCGCCCGGATGGAGGACCTCTTCTTTGCAGCTTGGATCAAGACTTCTACCGGATGGAGGACATCTTCTTGCTCCGCTTGGATGAAGAATTCGGCTTGGCTGGGTGAAGACGACTCAAGGGAGGGAGATTTTCAAGGGGTTAGTGATAGTTTTTTTTTTAAGGGGGGTTTGGGTGGGTTAGAGAAGGGGTATGTGGGGGGTGGGTTGTAATGTTGGGGGGTATTGTATTTTTATTTTCATGCAAAAGAGCTGATTACTTTGGGGCAAGGCCCCGCAAAAAGCCCTTTTAAGGGCTGGTAAAAGAGCTGATTACTTTTGTATTTTAGAATAGGGTAGGGAATTTTTTATTTTGGGGTGCTTTTTTATTTTATTAGGGGGCTTAGATTAGGTGTAATTAGTTTAAACTGCTTGTAATTCTTTTTTATTTTTTGTAATTTATTTTATTTTAGGTAATTGTAGTTAATTTATTTAATTAATTTAATGATAGTGTAGTGTTAGGTTTAATTGTAACTTAGGTTAGGATTTATTTTACAGGTAATTTTGTATTTATTTTAACTAGGTAGCTATTAAATAGTTCTTAACTATTTAATAGCTATTGTACCTAGTTAAAATAAATACAAAGTTGCCTGTAAAATAAATATAAATCCTAAAATAGCTACAATGTAATTATTAATTATATTGTAGCTATATTAGGGTTTATTTAAAAGGTAAGTATTTAGTTTTAAATAGGAATAATTTAGTTAATTTAGAATATTATTTTGTTTAATATAAATTATATTTATGTTAGGGGGGTGTTAGGGTTAGGGTTAGAGTTAGGTTTAGGGGTTAATAACTTTATTATAGTAGCGGCGATGGTGTGGACGGGAGATTAGGGGTTAATAATTGTAGGTAGGTGGCGGCAATGTTAGGGAGGGTAGATTAGGGGTTAATACTATTTATTCTAGTTTTTGCGAGACGGGAGCGCTACAGTTTAGGGGTTAATACATTTATTATAGTGGCGGCGAGGTCCGGTTAGCAGATTAGGGGTTAATAAGTGTAGTTAGGTAGGGGCGACATTGGGGGGGCAGATTAGGGGTTAATAAATATAATATAGGGGTCGGCGATGTTAGGGGCAGCAGATTAGGGGTTCATAGGTATAATGTAGGTGGCGGCGGTATCCGGAGCGGCAGATTAGGGGTTAATAATAATATGCAGGGGTCAGCGATAGCGGGGCGGCAGATTAGGGGTTAATAAGTGTAAGGTTAGCGGTGTTTAGACTCGGGGTTCATGTTAGGGTGTTAGGTGCAGACTTAGAAAGTGTTTCCCCATAGGAAACAATGGGGCTGCGTTAGGAGCTGAACGCGGCTTTTTTGCAGGTGTTAGGTTTTTTTTCCAGCCAGCTCAGCCCCATTGTTTCCTATGGGGATCTCGTGCACGAGCACGTTTTCCCAGCTTACCTCTACCGTAAGTAGTGTTGTCGCGAACATAAAAATTTCAGTTCGGCGGACTCGAACTTCCGGTATTGTTCGCGAACCGGCATTGACTTCAATAGGCAGGCGAACTTTAAAACCTACAAGGACTCTTTCTGGCCACAATAGTGATGGAAAAGTTGTTTCAAGGGGACTAACACCTTGACTGTGGCATGCTGGAGGGGGATCCCTGGCAAAACTCCCATGGAAAATTACATAGTTTATGCAGAGTCTGCTTTTAACCCATAAAGGGCCTAAATCACCTAACATTCCCAAATTGTTTGCAATAACGTGCTTTAAAACATCAGTTATGATGTCGTATCTATCAGGTAGTGTAAGGGTTACGGCTGCATCACAGTAACAGAGCAAACTCCAAGTGTAACGCACCGCAATCAACCGCAAACAGTCCACTTGCAGAACCATGAGATAGATTTGATAGATAGATACATAGATTACATAGCTCAATCGATGCAATATACATATGATCGATACACTGTACATAGCTCAATAGATGCAATATACATTTGATAGATATGAATTACATCGATCAATAGATGCAATATACATTTGATAGATATGAATGTTATCGAATCAAAGATGCAATATACATTTTATAGATACGAATGACATCACCCAAAATATGAAATATACATTTTATAGATACGAGTTACATTGATCAATAGATGCAATCTACATTTTATCGATACGTTTGATAGTTCGATCGATTTGATAGATAAATAAATAGATTTGAAATATATATAATTTCCCTGACAGAGTATAACAATAAGACATGCGGTCTGTGACCCGTGGTGTGTTAAGTAGTACTATTCTTAACATTTTACTACAACCTGTTACTCCCCCTATCGGATGAGGTCTATATGGCCTTCATTTTTGGAACCGGGAGATGGAAGAAGATGATTGTTCTGTCCTCCTACTTCAAATTTGTCAGAAACACAAGTGGCTGTCTCAAAACAGTCCGGACAGAAGATAGATCGATAGGATAGTTAGATATACATAGATTGATAGTTAGATAGAATCGATAGAAGAGAAATAGATTTTTTTAGATATATAATTACCCTGATAAAGTCTAATAATTAAACATGCGGTCTTGGACCCATGGTAACTAGGTTGTGTTAAGTAGTACTATTCTTAGCACTTTCAGCCTTGTAACTCCCCCTATTGGTGGAGGTCTATATGGCGGTTATGATTACCCTGACAAAGTATAACAACAAGACACGCGGTCTGGGACCCATGGTAATTTTGTTGTGTTAAGTAAAACTTTTCTTATCACTTTAATCCCTCTTACCCCCCCCCCCCTTTTGTTGGAGCTCTATATGGCCTGCATGATTAGCCTGACAAAGTATAACAAGAAAACATCTGGTCTGGGACCCATGGTAACTAGGTTGTGTTTAAGTAGTACTATTCTTAGAACTGTAATCCCTGTTACTCCCCCTATCAAGGGAGGTCTATATGGCCTGCATGATTACCCTGACAAAGTATAACAACAAGACACACGGTGTTGGACCCATGGTAACTAGCTTGTGTTAATTAGTACTTTTCTTAGCACTTTAATACCTGTTACTCACCCTATCGGTGGAGGTCTATATGGCCTGCCTGATTACCCTGTCAAAATATAATAATAAGACATCTGCTCTGGGTCTGGGACCCATGGTAACTAGGTTGTGTTAAGTAGTACTGTTCTTAGCATTTTAATACCTGTTACTCACCCTATCAAGGGAGGTCTATATGGCCTGCATGATTACCCTGACAAAGTATAACAACAAAACACACAGTGTTGGACCCATGGTAACTAGCTTGTGTTAATTAGTACTTTTCTTAGCACTTTAATCCCTGTTACCCCCCCTATCGGGGGAGGTCTATATGGCCTGCCTGATTACCCTGAAAAAATATAATGATAAGACATGCGGTCTGGGACCCATGTTAACTAGGTTGTGTTTTAAGTAGTACCATTCTTAGCACTTTAATCTCTTTAACTCCCCCTATTTGGGGAGGTCTATACGGCCTGGATGATTACCCATACAAAATATAATAATAAGACATCTGCTCTTGGTCTGCGACCCATGGTAACTATGTTGTGTTAATTAGTAATGTCCTTAGCATTTTAATAGCTGTTACTCATACTCGCCCTATCGGTGGAGGTCTATATGGCCTGCATGATTACCCTTACAAAATATAATAACAAAACATGCGGTCTGGGACCCATGGTAACTAGGTTGTGTTAAGTAGTAATTTCCTTTGCATTTTAATACCTTTTAGGGGAGGTCTATATGGCCTGCATGATTACCCTTACAAAATATAACAACAAAACATGCGGTCTGGGACCCATGGTAACTAGGTTGTGTTAAGTATTACTCTTCTTAGCATTTTAATACCTGTTACTCACCCTATTGGGGGAGGTCTATATGGCCTGCATGATTAACCTTACAAAATATAATAACAAAACATATGCTCTGGGACCCATGGTAACTAGGTTGTGTTAAGTAGTACTGTTCTTAGCAGTTTAATACCTGTTACAACACCGAATGGTGGCAGGTCTATCTGGCCTTCATGATTAGCCGCACCCAAACCCCAAAAAAAGCCAAGCGTTCTTAGACTAACACCCATGGCTAACTCGGTTGTTTCAATTAGTACTATTCTTAGCACTTTCATCCCTGTTACTTTCAGGCCTCTTGGGTGTGGTCTACATGGCCATCATGATTAGCCTAACAAAATACTACAATCGAACCTTTGCTCATTCTTCATAGGCCCTTCATTGGCTGTATTTTGGTAGTTCTGTTCTTATTAGTTTAATAGCTGATACAACACCGAATGGTGGCAGCTCTATATGGCCTGCATGATTAGCCACACCCAAAACAAAAATAAAGCCAAGAGGTCTTGGATTAACACCCATGGCTAACTCGGTTGTTTCAAGTAGTACTATTCTTAGCACTTTCATCTCATCCCTATTACTTCCAGGACTCTCGGTGGTGGTCTACATGGCCATCATGATTAGCCAAACCAAATACTACAATCCAACCTTGGCTCAGTCTTCATAAGGCCCTTCATTGGCTGTATTTTGGTAGTTCTGTTCTTAGTAGTTTAATAGCTGATACAACACCGAATGTTGGCAGCTCTATATGGCCTGCATGATTAGCCGCACCCAAACAAAAAAAAAGCCAAGAGGTCTTGAATTAACACCCATGGCTAACTCGGTTGTTTCAAGTAGTACTATTCTCAGCACTTTCATCTAATCCCTGTTACTTCCAGGACTCTCGGTGGTGGTCTACATGGCCATCATGATTAGCCTAACCAAATACTACAATCCAACCTTGGCTCAGTCTTCATAAGGCCCTTCATTTGCTGTATTTTGGTAGTTCTGTTCTTATTAGTTTAATAACTGATACAACACCGAATGGTGGCAGCTCTATATGGCCTGCATGATTAGCCGCACCCAAAAACAAAAATAAAGCCAAGAGGTCTTGGATTAACACCCATGGCTAACTCGGTTGTTTCAAGTAGTACTATTCTCAGCACTTTCATCTCATCCCTGTTACTTCCAGGACTCTCGGTGGTGGTCTACATGGCCATCATGATTAGCCAAACCAAATACTACAATCCAACCTTGGCTCAGTCTTCATAAGGCCCTTTATTGGCTGTATTTTGGTAGTTCTGTTCTTATTAGTTTAATAGCTGATACAACACCGAATGGTGGCAGCTCTATATGGCCTTCATGATTAGCCGCACCCAAACCAAAAAAAAAGCCAAGCGGTCTTGGATTAACACCCATGGCTAAATAATTTAAAATTTTATATTTTAATATTAAAATAATGTTAAGAAGTGCAATGCACATATGAGTGGTCGCACTGGCTGGCTGCTATGTAGGGCAGCAATTAACAACAGTATGTTGTGTAAGTCAGATAGACAGTTAGACACAGGCCTGATAGAAAATAAAATTAGATTACACTAGCATAATGATTTAAAGATTTTTTGAGGGAATTTAAAGAAAAAGGTTAAGCACATACATATGAGTTGTGGCTGATAGCCTTGGAAGGGCAGCTATTAAAAACAGTAGGCTCTGTAAGTCAGATTCACACACGCCTGATAGAAAATACTATTAGATTACACTAGAAAAATTATTTAAATTTTTTTTTTGGGGGGGGGATTAAAAAAAGGTTAAACACATATGAGTCGTGGCTTATAGACTAGGGAGGGCAGCAAGTAAACACAGTAGGCTCTGTATGTCAGCAAAACACACAGGCCTGATAGAAAATGATATTAGATTACACTATCAAAAAAATTTAAATGTTTTTTTATTTTTTTATTTAAATTAAGGTGAAGAAGATATGAGTGGTGGCTGCCTGGCACAGACCAATTAACCAAAAGACTGAAAAAAAAATGAAGTATATTAATGCTGTGTGAGCCTGACAGACACAGGCCTGATAGAAAATGTAATTAGATTACACTAGCAAAATTATTTAAATTTTTTTTTTAAATTTAAAATAATGTTATAAATGGATATTAACACTGGTGGATGGCACAGAGCAATGAACCAGAGTTTATGCTGTGTGACACAGGCCTGATAGAAAATGAAAAAAAATTACACTAGCAAAATAATTAAAATTTTTGGTTGGTTAAATTTAAACTAATGTTGTTAGGCAGATATCAGTGGTGGCAGTAATCACAGCATATGCTGTGAGCCTTACACACAGGCTGAAAGCCAGGCAAATGCTAATAAAAATAAGAAAAAAAAAAACGCCTCGAATTATAGCCCTAAAAAAGGCTTTTTGGGGTGCTGTCCTTGCAGCAGAGATGAGATGAGTCCTTCTGGACTGTAGTGGACACTAAATACACTAGCCTAGCTATGTATTTCCCTATAATGTCAGCAGCACAAACACAACACGTCCTCTCACTAAGAAAGCAAGGTCATTATGAGTCTAAAATGACGGCTTCCGAGTAGCTGGGAGGGTCTGCGAGGGAGTGTCTGATGTTGATTGGCTCTAATGTAGAGTTAGTGACCAAGTAGTCATAAAAAAGAGTACACTTGAAAGCACTCACTCCCTCATGAATTCATAAAGGTGTGGCGTGTTGTGTGTGAAAAAAATGACACATTAAAAACATAAACACTTTAATAGAATTTAATTAAAAACTGGGTGTATTTAAAAACACTAGACAACTAATAGGTAGTATTGTGTAATTCGTCTGAGATACTCTGACCTTATTAGTAATATTTATTGGTCAGTCAGTTATTGCAATATGATTGGCGTCTCAGATTGGTAGAGTGAACCAGATAAATAAAGGAGTACTTATGAATGAGCACTAAATTGATAATGTTAACCCAAAAAAGGTAATTGTATATGGTTAATAAAGTGCTACTGCTTATTATATATTAACTCCTATTCTAGTTCTATTGGTAACTAACCGCTGCTCTTAGGTCAAATCTAAGTCTAATTATAAGAATAGATGTGTAGCCACATGAGTTGACATGCTAGACATAGATTACCCCTTTAAAAAGATATTAGTATATCGTCTAATGACTTGGTTTAGTTATTCTTAAAGGTTGTAATGTTCCTCAATAATGACAAATTGCTATGTCAATCTGTGTATGGGGAAAACAGATATAATCAGATGCATTTAGTTTTCTGATGTAAGAAGAGCTGCTGGGCGGTTTGCAACTAATAGGACTAATTGTATTCTGAATAATTCAAGAAACAAGTTTTCTCTGATCCTTATCGTATATTTGTTTAAGGATCATTACTTGCTTTGTTAAATTCACTTACTTAAGCAATATGTGATATAATTCTGTTTTACCGGTATCATTACCCGCAATAGCGGTCTATCAAGCAATGTTGAAACAGGGTGTTTTGCTTGTAAGTTGTGGATAGCGTTAAGGATAAATCAAATAATATCCGGTGATAATAACCTTAAATCATAATCCTATTTATACACTACCCAGTAGTCAAATAATGGTATGCATAGAGTTCCCCAGTATAGTATTGTCTATAAATTATAACAGTATATTACAAACTTATATCGCAACGATGTTGCTGTTACAACCTGTAGCGCAACAGTGTTGCTATTGAATAGTAAATTAAATAATAGTGAGACAGACCAGAGAGAGTAGCGGTAACAACTGTAACCGCTCTAAGAGACGTCAAGTCTCAATGTATGGAGTATTACTCCTGAAATCATATGGCTAACTGGCTAATCTGAGTATACGTTTAATCGTCAGCTCAGATATCAGAATTTACATAGCTAAAAGTTATCTAGACTCTAAAATAGAGGGGATCCAATTCCCCCTTCTCCTGACATGTTTCGCCGGGTGAACCGGCTTTTTCGAAGGCGGGGCGCCGCGATTTTCGCGGTATTTTCTAATCTAAGGAAACACGCCTATTTGGGTGCAATGGCCAATGAGAGCCTTAGTTGGAACTAAGGCTCTCATTGGCCATTGCACCAAACAGTGATTACTATTACAACTATTAGTCCTATTAGTTGCAAACCGCCCAGCAGCTCTTCTTACATCAGAAAACTAAATGCATCTGATTATATCTGTTTTCCCCATACACAGATTGACATAGCAATTTGTCATTATTGAGGAACATTACAACCTTTAAGAATAACTAAACCAAGTCATTAGACGATATACTAATATCTTTTTAAAGGGGTAATCTATGTCTAGCATGTCAACTCATGTGGCTACACATCTATTCTTATAATTAGACTTAGATTTGACCTAAGAGCAGCGGTTAGTTACCAATAGAACTAGAATAGGAGTTAATATATAATAAGCAGTAGCACTTTATTAACCATATACAATTACCTTTTTTGGGTTAACATTATCAATTTAGTGCTCATTCATAAGTACTCCTTTATTTATCTGGTTCACTCTACCAATCTGAGACGCCAATCATATTGCAATAACTGACTGACCAATAAATATTACTAATAAGGTAAGAGTATCTCAGACGAATTACACAATACTACCTATTAGTTGTCTAGTGTTTTTAAATACACCCAGTTTTTAATTAAATTCTATTAAAGTGTTTATGTTTTTAACGTGTCATTTTTTTCACACACAACACGCCACACCTTTATGAATTCATGAGGGGGTGAGTGCTTTCAAGTGTACTCTTTTTTTGTGACTACTTGGTCACTAACTCTACATTGTGTTAAAGTACACAGCACCCAAGGGCAGTAAATAATAAATATAAGGCTATTTCTTTGACTATTACTAGCCCATCCCTCTTCACCTTAGTAGTGCCATCACACTTCCTTTACTTTTCAGATTGGCTCTAATGTGTCAGAAGGCTATGACATACAGGGTCAAAGTTTCCTCAATGATGACACATAGGGGGCGGATCGAACATCGCATGTGTTCGCCCACAGCCGCGAACGTGAACAAGCTATGTTTGCTGTGAACCATTCGTGGGCGAACAGTTCGGGACATCACTAACCGTAAGCAACGCTGGTATTGAGGGTTGAAGTGGAGCTAAGTTAGGCTCAACGCACCCTTTTTTGAGCCTAACGCAGCCCCTCAGACAACTCTAAATACCAGCATTGTTGAAAGGGTGCGCTGGGAAAAAATGCAGCGTTAGTTACGCTGCTTTTTACCGACAAAACTCTAAATCTAGCCAAATGTAACTATTAGTTATATTGTAGCTATCTTATGGTTTATTTTATAGGTAAGTATTTAGTTTTAAATAGGAATAATTTATTTAATAATAGTATTTTTATTTAGATTTATTTAAATTATATTTAAGTTAGGGTTAGGGTTAGACTTAGGTTTAGGGGTTAATAACTTTATTATAGTGACAGCGACGTTGGGGGTGGCAGATTAGGGGTTAATAATTGTGGGTAGGTTGCAACAACATTGGGGGTAGCAGAATAGGGGTTAATAACTATAATGTAGGTGTTGGCGATGTTGGGGGCGAAAGATTAGGGGTTCATAAGTATAATGTAGGTGACGGCGGTATCCGGAACGGCAGATTAGGGGTTAATAATATAATGTAGGTTGCGGTGATGTCAGGGGTGGCAGATTAGGGGTTAATAAGTGTAATATTAGGGGTGTTTAGACTCTGAGTTCATGTTAGGGTGTTAGGTGTAGACATAAAAAGTATTTCCCCATAGGAATCAATGGGGCTGCGTTAGGAGCTGAACGCTGCTTTTTTGCAGGTGTTAGACTTTTTTTCAGCCGAATCAGCCCCATTGATTCCTATGGGTGCATGAGCACATTTAGCCAGCTCACCGCTACCGTAAGCAGCGCTGGTATTGAGGTGAGATATGGAGCAAAATGTTGCTCTCCACTCACTTTTTTGCGGCTAAAGCCGGGTTTAAAAAACCCTGTAATACCAGCGTTGTCTGTAAGTGAGAGGTGAGCATAAACTGCTCATTAGCCCCGCACACCATTACCGACAAAAACTCGTAATCTAGCCGAAAGTGACCATGCACAAAACACTGCAAGTTTGGGAGTCTTTTATGAAAGCTATGGCTGAACTGAATACTCCATCGTCAGTTGTTGGTAATGCTAGAAAAAGGGATTATTTTGAACATCTAAAAATGGAAATTAGGGATATTACTCATTTACCAGAGACATTGCCGCAACATGATATTTTACCATTACCTTTAACACCCACCATGGGACTAACTACATCTCAAAGTTACCTGACACCAAAGAAAAGACCTAAATCACTTTTTAATCCTTCAACGTGGTTGACTTTGTAAATTTTATCAACTGTTGTTTTCTGTATAAAACTTTTTTTTTTGCTGCTTTATGAATCAAATAAAGTTTTAAAAAAAGAAAATAAATTCTGCGCTTTATTTAATCGCATTGAAATCTGACAAAATAGTTAAACGATAGATAAAACATTAACACAAAACAAATTAAAATAAAAGTATATTGTTTATTATTATAACATTAAAATAAATGTTAAAAAGCTGTTAAAAGAAGGCAATAAGCCATAAAAGGGGCGTGAAATATGGAAAAGAGTGGGCGGATAGGGTGGAAATATTGGGAGGAGAGTGGGCGGGGATCTGCATATAAAGGGTGGGGATCTGCATATGAAGGTGTGGGGATCTGCATATAAAGGTGTGGGGGTTGCATATAAAAGGGTGGGGTTTTGCATTTAAAAGAGCGTGGTACCTGTCAAATTAAGTTTGACAAGATATCCCTATTTGTACTACTGTTAGGAAGTTCAAGGGTAAACCACTTGAAAGACTGAAACAGACAGGATAGTTTCTGATGGCAATAGATAGGGAATCCAGCAGTAAGGCAGTTCAAGGGTAAACCACTTGAAGGACTAAAACAGACAGGATAGTCTCTGATGGCAATAGGTAGGGAATCCAGCCGTAAGGCATTTCAAGGATAAATCAATAGAATGGTCAGGCAGGCAGAGTTCGGCAACAGAATGGCAATCCAATATTTTAGGGTTAAGGCAAGCAGAGTAGTCAAACAGGCAGAGTTCATTAATGGTAAAGCAATCCAGCAATGCAGAGTTTAAGGCAAGCAGTGTAGTCAAGCAGGCAGAGTTCATCGACAGTTAAGCCATCCAGCAATTCAGGGGTTAAGGCAAGCAGAGTAGTCAAACAGGCAGAGTTTAGCAATAGTAAATCAATACAGCAATTCAGCATACAGATATACAGCACCCAGAAGCACAAGAAGAAACACCTAGACTTGGTGTGTCTCCAGCCTGTCACAGCAGTACCTGAGTATCCTGTGTCTCCAACCAGTCACAGCATATCTGCTGTGATACCTGTGTATGCTTAAACTGCTCCTGAAGCCAAGCATCTCTGCTGTGATACATATGTATGCTTACCCTGCTCCTGAAGCCAAGCATCTCTGCTGTGATACATATGTATGCTTACCCTGCTCCTGAAGCCAAGCATCTCTGCTGTGATACATATGTATGCTTACCCTGCTCCTGAAGCCAAGCATCTCTGCTGTGATACCTGTGTATGCTTTACCTTGCTCCTGAAGCCAAGCATCTCTGCTGTGATACATATGTATGCTTACGCTGCTCCTGAAGCCAAGCATCTCTGCTGTGATACATATGTATGCTTACCCTGCTCCTGAAGCCAAGCATCTCTGCTGTGATACATATGTATGCTTACCCTGCTCCTGAAGCCAAGCATCTCTGCTGTGATACCTGTGTATGCTTACCCTGCTCCTGAAGCCAAGCATCTCTGCTGTGATACATATGTACGCTTACCCTGCTCCTGAAGCCAAGCATCTCTGCTGTGATACATATGTATGCTTACCCTGCTCCTGAAGCCAAGCATCTCTGCTGTGATACATATGTATGCTTACCCTGCTCCTGAAGCCAAGCATCTCTGCTGTGATACATATGTATGCTTACCCTGCTCCTGAAGCCAAGCATCTCTGCTGTGATACCTGTGTATGCTTACCCTGCTCCTGAAGCCAAGCATCTCTGCTGTGATACCTGTGTATGCTTACGCTGCTCCTGAAGCCAAGCATCTCTGCTGTGATACATATGTATGCTTACCCTGCTCCTGAAGCCAAGCATCTCTGCTGTGATACATATGTATGCTTACCCTGCTCCTGAAGCCAAGCATCTCTGCTGTGATACATATGTATGCTTACGCTGCTCCTGAAGCCAAGCATCTCTGCTGTGATACCTGTGTATGCTTACGCTGCTCCTGAAGCCAAGCATCTCTGCTGTGATACCTGTGTATGCTTACGCTGCTCCTGAAGCCAAGCATCTCTGCTGTGATACCTGTGTATGCTAACCTTGCTCCTGAAGCCAAGCACCTCTGCTGTGATACCTGTGTATGCTTACCTTGCTCCTGAAGCCAAGCATCTCTGCTGTGATACCTGTGTATGCTTACCCTGCTCCTGAAGCCAAGCATCTCTGCTGTGATACCTGTGTATGCTTACCCTGCTCCTGAAGCCAAGCATCTCTGCTGTGATACCTGTGTATGCTTACCCTGCTCCTGAAGCCAAGCATCTCTGCTGTGATACATATGTATGCTTACCCTGCTCCTGAAGCCAAGCATCTCTGCTGTGATACATATGTATGCTTACGCTGCTCCTGAAGCCAAGCATCTCTGCTGTGATACCTGTGTATGCTTACCCTGCTCCTGAAGCCAAGCATCTCTGCTGTGATACATATGTATGCTTACCCTGCTCCTGAAGCCAAGCATCTCTGCTGTGATACATATGTATGCTTACGCTGCTCCTGAAGCCAAGCATCTCTGCTGTGATACCTGTGTATGCTTACCCTGCTCCTGAAGCCAAGCATCTCTGCTGTGATACATATGTATGCTTACCCTGCTCCTGAAGCCAAGCATCTCTGCTGTGATACATATGTATGCTTACCCTGCTCCTGAAGCCAAGCATCTCTGCTGTGATACCTGTGTATGCTTACGCTGCTCCTGAAGCCAAGCATCTCTGCTGTGATACCTGTGTATGCTTACCCTGCTCATGAAGCCAAGCATCTCTACTGTGATACCTGTGTATGCTTACCCTGCTCCTGATGCCAAACATCTCTACTGTGATACCTGTGTATGCTTACCTTGCTCCTGAAGCCAAGCATCTCTGCTGTGATACATATGTATGCTTACCCTGCTCCTGAAGCCAAGCATCTCTGCTGTGATACCTGTGTATGCTTACCCTGCTCCTGAAGCCAAGCATCTCTGCTGTGATACCTGTGTATGATTACCCTGCTCCTGAAGCCAAGCATCTCTGCTGTGATACCTGTGTATGCTTACCCTGCTCCTGAAGCCAAGCATCTCTGCTGTGATACATATGTATGCTTACCTTGCTCCTGAAGCCAAGCATCTCTGCTGTGATACCTGTGTATGCTTACCCTGCTCCTGAAGCCAAGCATCTCTGCTGTGATACATATGTATGCTTACCCTGCTCCTGAAGCCAAGCATCTCTGCTGTGATACCTGTGTATGCTTACCCTGCTCCTGAAGCCAAGCATCTCTGCTGTGATACATATGTATGCTTACCTTGCTCCTGAAGCCAAGCATCTCTGCTGTGATACCTGTGTATGCTTACCCTGCTCCTGAAGCCAAGCATCTCTGCTGTGATACATATGTATGCTTACCCTGCTCCTGAAGCCAAGCATCTCTGCTGTGATACATATGTATGCTTACCTTGCTCCTGAAGCCAAGCATCTCTGCTGTGATACATATGTATGCTTACCCTGCTCCTGAAGCCAAGCATATCTACTGTGATACCTGTGTATGCTTACCCTGCTCCTGAAGCCAAGCATCTCTGCTGTGATACATATGTATGCTTACCTTGCTCCTGAAGCCAAGCATCTCTGCTGTGATACACATGTATGCTTACCCTGCTCCTGAAGCCAAGCATCTCTGCTGTGATACCTGTGAATGCTTACCCTGCTCCTGAAGCCAAGCATCTCTGCTGTGATACCTGTGTATGCTTACCCTGCTCCTGAAGCCAAGCATCTCTGCTGTGATACATATGTATGCTTACCCTGCTCCTGAAGCCAAGCATCTCTGCTGTGATACCTGTGTATGCTTACCCTGCTCCTGAAGCCAAGCATCTCTGCTGTGATACATATGTATGCTTACCTTGCTCCTGAAGCCAAGCATCTCTGCTGTGATACATATGTATGCTTACCCTGCTCCTGAAGCCAAGCATCTCTGCTGTGATACCTGTGTATGCTTACCCTGCTCCTGAAGCCAAGCATCTCTGCTGTGATACATATGTATGCTTACCTTGCTCCTGAAGCCAAGCATCTCTGCTGTGATACATATGTATGCTTACCCTGCTCCTGAAGCCAAGCATCTCTGCTGTGATACATATGTATGCTTACGCTGCTCCTGAAGCCAAGCATCTCTGCTGTGATACATATGTATGCTTACCCTGCTCCTGAAGCCAAGCATCTCTGCTGTGATACATATGTATGCTTACGCTGCTCCTGAAGCCAAGCATCTCTGCTGTGATACCTGTGTATGCTTACCCTGCTCCTGAAGCCAAGCATCTCTGCTGTGATACCTGTGTATGCTTACCCTGCTCCTGAAGCCAAGCATCTCTGCTGTGATACATATGTATGCTTACCTTGCTCCTGAAGCCAAGCATCTCTGCTGTGATACATATGTATGCTTACGCTGCTCCTGAAGCCAAGCATCTCTGCTGTGATACATATGTATGCTTACCCTGCTCCTGAAGCCAAGCATCTCTGCTGTGATACATATGTATGCTTACCCTGCTCCTGAAGCCAAGCATCTCTGCTGTGATACATATGTATGCTTACCCTGCTCCTGAAGCCAAGCATCTCTGCTGTGATACCTGTGTATGCTTACCCTGCTCCTGAAGCCAAGCATCTCTGCTGTGATACATATGTATGCTTACCCTGCTCCTGAAGCCAAGCATCTCTGCTGTGATACCTGTGTATGCTTACCCTGCTCCTGAAGCCAAGCATATCTACTGTGATACATATGTATGCTTACCCTGCTCCTGAAGCCAAGCATCTCTGCTGTGATACCTGTGTATGCTTACGCTGCTCCTGAAGCCAAGCATCTCTGCTGTGATACATATGTATGCTTACCCTGCTCCTGAAGCCAAGCATCTCTGCTGTGATACATATGTATGCTTACCCTGCTCCTGAAGCCAAGCATCTCTGCTGTGATACATATGTATGCTTACCCTGCTCCTGAAGCCAAGCATCTCTGCTGTGATACATATGTATGCTTACCCTGCTCCTGAAGCCAAGCATCTCTGCTGTGATACATATGTATGCTTACCCTGCTCCTGAAGCCAAGCATCTCTGCTGTGATACCTGTGTATGCTTACCCTGCTTCTTAAACCAAGCATATCTACTGTGATACCTGTGTATGCTCACCTTGTTCCTGAAACCAAGCATCTTTTCCGTGAAACCTGTGTATGTTTACCTTGTTCTTGAAACCAAGCATTTTTACGGTGATACCTGTGTATGTTTACCTTGTTCTTGAAACCAAGCATCTTTACGGTGATACCTGTGCATGTTTACCTTGTTCCTGAAACCAAGCATCTTTACGGTGATACCTGTGCATGTTTACCTTGTTCCTGAAACCAAGCATCTTTACGGTGATACCTGTGCATGTTTACCTTGTTCTTGAAACCAAGCGTTTTTACGGTGATACCTGTGTATGTTTACCTTGTTCTTGAAACCAAGCCTCTTTACGGTGAAACCTGTGTATGTTTACCTTGTTCCTGAAACCAAGCATCTTTACGGTGATACCTGTGCATGTTTACCTTGTTCCTGAAACCAAGCATCTTTACGGTGATACCTGTGCATGTTTACCTTGTTCCTGAAACCAAGCATATTTACGGTGATACCTGTGCATGTTTACCTTGTTCCTGAAACCAAGCATCTTTTCGGTGAAACCTGTGTATGTTTACCTTGTTCTTGAAACCAAGCATCTTTTCGGTGAAACCTGTGTATGTTTACCTTGTTCCTGAAACCAAGCATCTTTTCGGTGAAACCTGTGTATGTTTACCTTGTTCTTGAAACCAAGCATTTTTACGGTGAAACCTGTGTATGTTTACCTTGTTCCTGAAACCAAGCATATTTACGGTGATACCTGTGCATGTTTACCTTGTTCCTGAAACCAAGCATCTTTTCGGTGAAACCTGTGCATGTTTACCTTGTTCCTGAAACCAAGCATCTTTTCAGTGAAACCTGTGTATGTTTACCTTGTTCTTGAAACCAAGCATCTTTTCGGTGATACCTGTGTATGTTTACCTTGTTCATGAAACCAAGCATATTTACGGTGAAACCTGTGTATGTTTACCTTGTTCCTGAAACCAAGCATCTTTTCGGTGAAACCTGTGCATGTTTACCTTGTTCCTGAAACCAAGCATCTTTTCGGTGAAACCTGTGTATGTTTACCTTGTTCTTGAAACCAAGCATCTTTTCGGTGATACCTGTGTATGTTTACCTTGTTCATGAAACCAAGCATATTTACGGTGAAACCTGTGTATGTTTACCTTGTTCTTGAAACCAAGCATTTTTACGGTGAAACCTGTGTATGTTTACCTTGTTCCTGAAACCAAGCATCTTTAAGGTGAAACCTGTGTATGTTTACCTTGTTCTTGAAACCAAGCATTTTTACGGTGAAACCTGTGTATGTTTACCTTGTTCCTGAAACCAAGCATATTTACGGTGAAACCTGTGTATGTTTACCTTGTTCTTGAAACCAAGCATCTTTTCGGTGAAACCTGTGTATGTTTACCTTGTTCTTGAAACCAAGCATTTTTACGGTGATACCTGTGCATGTTTACCTTGTTCCTGAAACCAAGCATATTTACGGTGATACCTGTGCATGTTTACCTTGTTCCTGAAACCAAGCATATTTACGGTGAAACCTGTGCATGTTTACCTTGCTCCTGAAACCAAGCATATTTACGGTGATACCTGTGCATGTTTACCTTGTTCTTGAAACCAAGCATCTTTAAGGTGAAACCAGTGCATGTTTACCTTGTTCTTGAAACCAAGCATTTTTACGGTGAAACCTGTGTATGTTTACCTTGTTCCTGAAACCAAGCATCTTTAAGGTGAAACCTGTGTATGTTTACCTTGTTCCTGAAACCAAGCATTTTTACGGTGAAACCTGTGTATGTTTACCTTGTTCCTGAAACCAAGCATCTTTACGGTGATACCTGTGCATGTTTACCTTGTTCTTGAAACCAAGCATCTTTACGGTGAAACCTGTGTATGTTTACCTTGTTCCTTAAACCAAGCATCTCTACAGTGATACCTGTATCCTGCCACAGAGCCTGCCGGCATCCTGCCACCCAGATTGCTTGCATCCAGTCTTGGCCTCCACTGGGCTTCTCCAGTCTCTGCCTCCAGTGGGTGTCTCCAGTTCCAGTACTATAATCTACTTTTTCTTGTTTGTTACTAAATACATTTCTAATAGGGGTATTCCTGAAAGAAGCACTAACCGCTAGCCCCTTTCTGTACTCCAGGCTATCCTAGCCTGCCATCACCTTGCATATCCTCATCAGCAGAGCATGACAGTGGTGATATATAAATGTATGACTAACTATAATAATGACTCGATACGTGGATAACTTTATCAATAGTGATAATAAGGGAACGTTATATTGGTCTTCCAAGATCAAGGCTCATATACAGTTAAAATACCTTAAACAAAATCGATAGTGTCAAATTGTTTTCCTAATTATCCCAAAGATCCTTTTCAAAATTGAAGGCAGACATGTCTATATTTTTATTTAACCCCGCTGGAAAAAGGGAGCCCATTTTATTTATCCTATAGGTCTCTCTTTCGTTTAAAGTGTCTATCCATCCAAAATGACATATATATTTTTCTGTTTCCCCTGCAACTTTCAATAAAAATAATAAAACATTTGCAAACACTTAATCAACCATTATATATAGTAATCTTGCAGGGTTATGGGGGCTTCTAAGATCCACCAAGCCCCAGTAATTTCAGGTGATTTAGGTTTGCCAAGAAGCATCTCTTCTATCACACTTTGTCCTGAGGCACTAGGTGGAGAGAACTGGAGCAAGCATCATTGCCGGCGCACATATCTACAGGAGAACTAGTGTAGCTGCATCCTCATACCAATGAACCATGTTAATAATATAATTATCCAGAACTGCCTTAGAGGGTGGAGAAAACTAAGACATCATCGGCTAGTATTGCCCCATCCTTCCCCAATTCACTCATCAGCATGTGTATTACTATATGGGACAGCTGACATCCATATTCAAGTATTGGCAACAGTAAAGTTTCTCAGTGCTTATTGATTTCTATAATTCCATAACCCTTATAACAAGATAGTTAAACGAAAGCAAGTTTCAGTTAGTTATAGGTTTGAATTGTTAAGAATATACTCATGCTTACATTCCAAGGGGTTCCCATGCCAGGCCTGCATGGTGTTTTCCCTTGGGAAGTAAGATGGAAAGCAGGACTTTAGTTGTATAAACCCTTATCTGCCCACTACGCATGTCTACTTAACTGCTCAAAATGTTTAAAATCTCATGATATCAGACAATGGTAAATAGCCTGTCAGATGTTTGGTATAAAGCTATAATACATAAAAAAAGTCATCCACTGTATTACATTGTATGAATTGTACTATAAACTATTAGTTATGGCATATGGTTCCTCAGATGATGTCCAAAATTAATCCAGATAAATCACTGTTGGAGAAATTGCACTTAAGTTGGTTCTCAACTTCGAATCTGGTGAGTATGTGCTTGTATAACATCTCTATGTAAGGAGGTGTTTGGAGTGTAGGAAGAAGGAGACACAGAGGCGCCAACATGGCCTAGTAATGTCTGTACAATGGTAATGCAATGTAAAATGGAGTAATACTCACAAAGATGAAGCACCCAAAGGTGCAAATAACGCAGGCTGAATCAATTAGCAGTGGTCCAGCTCACTGTGGTTTCCTTCTGAGAGCCTCCTCTTTGTGAGTATTACTCCATTTTACATTGCATTACCATTGTACTGACGCTACTATGCCATGTTGGTGCCTCTGTGTCTCCTTCTTCCTAGATTCATCACCACCAGGAATTGACCATCCTTTTGACAGAGTGCTGCCTTTTGTTGGATGTTGGACAATAAGGACTTTTCCACTTGTCACATATATTTTGGGTCTTGGATCCAGTCTGTTAATGTGTTTTATGTGTTTTACCTAATATCTGGGTTTGAGTGTATTTTTAGATTTAGTTATAGGAAGCGCTCCCTATGGGAATAGTTGGTTTATATATTTCCCTTTTTTTATCTTGGTGTTTGGAGTGTGCTCCTCCCTAGGCCACTGGATGTCCTTGGATCCTAAGATAGCCATATTTCACAACAACTTAGGAAACATTAGGCAGGAGCTTAAGGGGTCTATTTAACAAGTGGATCATGTCCGTCCCCACATTAATAAATAGACCCCTAAGTCTCTTATTATCATAATTTTATTGGACATAAAATTAGCCCTAGCAAGAGCCAGGTTAAAGGAAAAATAACCATATTTGACCCACATCCTAGACATTATTAAATATATTAGGAAAATGGAAGTATATGTCCTTTCCCTTGGCACTATAGATATGCATGTACTGATTTAGATACAGTGGGATTATTATGTAAATAAAAAGAGTAATTCTGCCTAACTAATAAATACCTTTATTAAATGCTGGCCTAACATTCTTCCTCCTGGTGGTGGCATAGGAGCAAGTGAAACTTTTACCTATTTTTTTTGCCTATTCTCAACTTGTTTTTTACTAGATTAAAAATATCTGAAAAGACCAGCCACATTATCATATCATATATTTATGTCGGGTTTTACTGATTTGCCATGTTCTGTAATTATATTATCCATAGCAATAGCTTCTTGTCTTTGAGGTTGACATCCCTATGATTTAGGACACATGCCTTGACACAGAATCATAGTATGTTTGGTTTTATCCTCTTTTGCTATTATATTGTTATTTACTAGATTCCCCAAGATGTTCATATAGCTTAGGGATGTATCTATAGTCTTGTCACCCACAACGTTTACTCTGATCCACCTATTTCAGTGTGAATCCCATTATCTAAAGTTGTACTTTTATTTAACCTTTTTGAGGGTAGTTGGTTAATTGTGCTCTGTTATTATTTGGATTTATTGATGATGTAAGAAATATTGCTTTATCTTTTTTTATTCATTTATTGTTATATCTTTTAAAATTTTGAATAAAGACAATTTAAAAAAAGAAAGATCTACAGGATTTGAATAAAGAAAAAATAATACACTTTTTCAAATTATTTAACATAGGCATATTTAGCCTTCCAAACATAGAGAACTTTTGGTTAAAAAAGAAACCCCATTCGTTCTCTCCTTAAATTGCCCCCCTAACACGCTTCGCCATAATAGCTTTCTCAATGGTTGTAGACTGAAGCTTGATATACTCTCATCCGCTTATATCAGTGCCACCTATCTCATGTGTTAATTGGCTATCAAGAAATGTCAATCATATCACTTCTGAAATACTATTGGTTAATATTAGGAATACCATCTGTGGTGACATTTTATCACTGGAATATTCACCTAGCTATTATTAAAATCCCTTCCCCCAGATACACCTTTCTCTGAACTAAAGACACTCCCAATAGCCTTTGACTGGCATTTGATAAACCACTCCCTATTGAATTGGGGTATAAAGAACTGGAACACTCTCTATCTTTTGCTTTTTCTTATCTTAGTTATCCTGGAAAGATGGCTGATGGTGGACACCTTGGAGAATGTGGCTTAGTATATTCCTATGATTATTTTAGCAGTATTGGACAAATTGGGGTTATTGTAGTAAAGTTGCCCTGTATTCAATGTTGGACTGTTTTGCTGTAAAATAGATGTGTATATGTATATACCTGTAAATATTTCTCTTATTATTAACATATATTGATTCCAAATAAACTGTTTGGGAACAATGGAGACCCTCTTATAGAGTTTTATTTCACAATTTATTTGTGTTGGTTTTAGTGGTTTCACCATAGATTAGAATTATATTTAGTAGAAAGTGAAGATATTTTAAATTAATTAATAACCACACCATCTGTATTTTGTCGCTAATTAATTTATCACTACTTATTGCTATTATAATAACTGACCAGTTATCTGCATTTAATGCATTTAGGGCTAGATTACAAGTGGAGCGCTAAATAATTGCTCTCCTGCAAATGGGCAAATTTGCCTATTTGCGGGAGCGAGATAATTAACCAGTCATTACAAGTGGCTGGTTATTACTACCGTGAGCTAGTTGTAGCAATTAGAATTCTATTATTAATAAGAAAAACTGCACTAGGCAGTTTAGGGGATTTACATTTGATGGGAGTGGGGTGTTAGAGAAAAAATCGGCACTGAAAAGTGCCTTTACATTGTGGCCTATGGAAACTGTGTGTTCCCAGTAAATATAAATGTGTATGCTTATATACATATATATTTATGTGTTATTATGTATATATACATATATATTTATTTGTTAATATGTGTATATACATATATATTTATGTGTTATTATGTATATATATATATATATACATATATATTTATTTGTAGTAACAAAAAAGTGACCGCACCACCTAATAAATGTCAACTGCTCAGGCACGGGATAGAGTCTGGTCCATGACTCAATAATAATATAATACTAAATAATCCCAGCCAATGAGTCTTAGCAATTTTTTTCAGCAAAATATTTTAATGGTTTCACACTAGGTCATAATCAATCTGACATTACTTAGAAAGCCGTTGGAGAAGACCAAAGATACACTCATACAGATCCACACAAACCCCATCCACCAAAAAACACATCCGTACCATATAATCCTAAAGTAAAAATAAAAAAATGCAATGAAAAAAACAATGAAAGAAACAATAACAGAAAAACACCCCCAGGGCATCCCCAGGGAGTGAAGGACAGCAGCACCTGTCTCATAACCTGTAAGAAATCTTATAGTAATTTAATTTCAAGAAAGCACAAAATAATTCCCTTCAAAAGAAGAATAAATTGTATCCAATGTGTTGAAAAAGTTAATACCACATAGTCATTTCACTTGAATCCGGATACTTTGTAGTATACTAATTTTAAGTCCGGTCATTTATAGCATGTGATGTCCTGTAATAGACCCAGGATACTTGTAAATACTTGAAATTACTAATGGTGTTTATAGTCCGTGTTATATTATCTCACACAGGAAAATTCAAGCTGTCATATGAGCGGCCCCATTTATAATATGCAAACAGATATTCATAAGCGATGTAAACTCCGGCTGCAGATCCAACCTCACACACTTTAATATTTTCACTCACGGTAAGTACGCTAACATAGCATGTAAAATCACAAATGCTCAGTGTGTAACCCAAACCAGGGAGTTCGCTGTAGATGTCAGTTAAGGTACCTTGTATATAGCTGGTAAACTCCTCACTGCAAACCAAAGTAATAGTGATAGATGATATTACCTGTACTGATCAGTTCTGGTATGTGCAGTACTACCGTGAGACTTGTCAGCAGCGTGTTTATTCAGTGTGGCAATGGACCGCAATCATGATACTCCCATCTCGCTACCTCCGTCTTAGAAGCCATTAGCTATCGGCATACAGGATGGCTCAGACAGCACAGGTAAGGCCAGGTGCAGGCGTCCAGGCTGATTCTGACGCGCGTTTCGCGGACTCCGCCCCTTTGTCAAGGAAATGTACAGGTGCTTGTGAGGAGGTATTATTTGAACAAATTTTACCAATAGCTTATTGGACAACGCATTCACTCCCCCTTAACGTCACATGCTCTCCATGCACGTCACTATCATTCAAAAGTATATGGAACTACGGATGTGTAAAATCCTCACAAATAGCGCACTACCATTATATACCAATAAAAAGAAAACATAGCAGTCAGACAAAATAGAAACTTTCTTTCAGACGAAATAGAAACATAAGAGACTCATTAATTTGTGCTGACTGGGGTCCTACAAAGAAACCAATTGAAATGATTAAGAAAGGATCCTTTCCCTGCATGAATTGTGCCTTGTGCCATTCAATGCAACAAGGGGATTTTGTCACTCACCCTCTCTCAGGCAAGAGAATACCCATCAAAGGGAGGTTCTCTTGTAGTTCGAAATATGTGATATATGTGAATAAGTGTTCATGTGGCCTGGCCTATGTAGATGAGACCACTCAAACGGCCAGAGACAGGATACGTCAACATAAAGCAGCTATAGGCAAAGATGATGAAGATGCCCCGGTAGCGCATCATTTCACAAGAATTTCACATAATAAAAGCCAATTGAGATTCCAAATAGTTGATGGGGTACCCCCTCTACGTAGAGGTGGGGACAGACAGAAACTATTATTTAGGAAAGAAGCCCAGTGGATCAGGAAACTTGATACCATGAAACCCAAAGGCCTCAATAGGGATATCTCTTGGGGTAATTTTATTTGAATTTTTTCAAGCTTGAATGTTTCAGCTTGAATATTAGGTATCAAATGACAATTAATCCTGTCTAGTGAGCTCCTGTGTATATAGGCCCTGTCCATAACACCTGTCAACATTAATATACTCCTTGGGTATTCTGACAATGACATCATATTATGCTCAGATTGTGAGTAGTGTTAGTAGTCTGGGTATCTCCCTTTTTGACAATAGGAACAAAATATATTGTTATTTTTATCTAGGTAATATGTGGAATATTGAATTGATGGAAACAAAACAATCTGGCACTTATGGTATCTTAAGTTTACAGGATATGATGTGTCTTTGACTCACTGAGGTCTCTCTGAAAAATATGCGCTAAATATATGTTTATACAGTATTGGGATTATTTTACAATCATACTTTAACACTTATTCCATATTATTCACTTGGTCACTCTAGTGATGAAAATATGCTAGGGCGCGCTTCCAGCACTCCCCTGTAGACTTAAGTTACTCTGTCTCGACTATAAATAGAACGCTAGACAATAACCTTACGGCTAGATTTGGAGTTTTGTCGGTAACAAGCCGAAAAACTAACGCCTGCGTTTTACTGGCCGCACCATAAAAATAACTCTGGTATCGAGAGTCCACATAAAGGCTGCGTTAGGCTCCAAAAAAGGAGCGTAGAGCATTTTTAACGCAGCTTCAACTCTCGATACCAGAGTTGCTTACGGACGCGGCCAGCCTCAAAAACGTACTCGTGCACGATTCTCCCATAGAAAACAATGGGGCTGTTTGAGCTGAAAAAAAACCTAACATCTGCAAAAAAGCTGCGTTCAGCTCCTAACGCAGCCCCATTGTTTGCTATGCGGTAACCCTTCCGACGTCTGCACTTAACACTCTAACATGTACCCCGAGTCTAAACACCCCTAACCTTACACTTATTAACCCCTAATCTGCCGCCCCCGCTATCGCTGACCCCTGCATATTATTATTAACCCCTAATCTGCCGCTCCGTAAACCGCCGCTACTTACATTATCCCTATGTACCCCTAATCTGCTGCCCTAACATCGCCGACCCCTATATTATATTTATTAACCCCTAATCTGCCCCCCACAACGTCGCCTCCACCTGCCTATATTTATTAACCCCTAATCTGCCGAGCGGACCTGAGCGCTACTATAATAAAGTTATTAACCCCTAATCCGCCTCACTAACCCTATCATAAATAGTATTAACCCCTAATCTGCCCTCCCTAACATCGCTGACACCTAACTTCAATAATTAACCCCTAATCTGCCGACCCTAATACTAACACCCCCCTAAATTAAATATAATTTAAATCTAACGAAATTAATAAATTCTTATTAAATAAATTATTCCTATTTAAAGCTAAATACTTACCTGTAAAATAAATCCTAATATAGCTACAATATAAATTATAATTATATTATAGCTATTTTAGGATTAATATTTATTTTACAGGTAACTTTGTATTTATTTATTTTATTTTTTTTTTTTTTTAACAAGCTTTATTAATCAAATTTTCACAGGTTACATGAGGTTATGCAAACAATTGGATGCTAAGAAAAATCATATAAAGTAAAAAAGGATAACATCTTGTCTCGAACGAGACGTCATAAGGAGAACAAAGTCCAATGATTGTCCATATACTTGAAAGTGAATTCCTGTAGCTGGCAATAAGTAATTAGAAATAATAAGCTTGTGATTTTAACATTTTTTCATTGTCACAAACTAAAAATTAAATTTTTGGAGCCCGTGTGTACCGGAGGAAGAAATTATTGCAAGGAAGAGGTAGGGTAACTTTGTATTTATTTTAACCAGGTACAATAGCTATTAAATAGTTAAGAACTATTTAATAGCTAAAATAGTTAAAATAATTACAAATTTACCTGAAAAAAAAATCCTAACCTAAGTTACAAATAAACCTAACACTAGACTATCAATAAATTAATTAAATAAACTACCTACAATTAACCTAACACTACACTATCAATAAATTAATTAAATACAATTGCTACAAATAAATACAATTAAATAAACTAGCTAAAGTACAAAAAATAAAAAAGAACTAAGTTACAAAAAATAATAAAATATTTACAAACATAAGAAAAATATTACAACAATTTTAAACTAATTACACCTACTCTAAGCCCCCTAATAAAATAACAAAGACCCCCCAAAATAAAAAAATGCCCTACCCTATTCTAAATTACTACAGTTCAAAGCTCTTTTACCTTACCAGCCCTGAACAGGGCCCTTTGCGGGGCATGCCCCAAAGTATTCAGCTCTTTTGCCTGTAAAAAAAAACATACAATACCCCCCCCCCCAACATTACAACCCACCACCCACATACCCCTAATCTAACCCAAACCCCCCTTAAATAAACCTAACACTAAGCCCCTGAAGATCTTCCTACCTTGTCTTCACCATCCAGGTTCACCGATCCGTCCTGAAGAGCTCCTCCGATGTCCTGATCCAAGCCCAAGCGGGGGGCTGAAGAGGTCCATGATCCGGCTGAAGTCTTCATCCAAGCGGGAGCTGAAGAGGTCCATGATCCGGATGAAGTCTTCATCCAAGCGGGAGCTGAAGAGGTCCATGATCCGGATGAAGTCTTCTATCAACGGCATCTTCAATCTTCTTTCTTCCGTGTCAGGATCCTCCTAGCTGACAACCTATTTTTCTGTGTCGTTATACTGTTTCTTTAAATTTCAATTATCTTTTCCATCCAGCCTATAAATTTCCCAGTATCCTTTACTTCATTGCTTAGTATTGGATTTTCTCCTGATCTAGCTACTGAACAACTCACAGTTGTTTCTTTAAAACCTCCTTGAACTTTGTGTAATTCAACTTTTGTCAAGTTCTAAAGTTATTGTTCTCACTCGCCTGCTTACCACACTCAGGCTTCGCTATTACCGCTATACGTAGCAACTTTACTACGTTCCTTTCCGGATCTCCTTCTACAGCCAGCAGTACTGGGATTCCTCCGCGGTGACGTCACACGCCAGCTTCACGGAACTCACCAGCTCCTCACTGCTTCTACCGCTCCGGATTTTTACACACAGGTCAGTCCTCTTGCCTTCCTGAGTACCGAAGCAAACTCTCAAGTACTCGCTAGCTTTACTCTTGTCATAAATATCGCTACACCACTAACGACCTGTGTGTATATATATATATATAGTGACATACCATATTCTCTTAATTCTGCCTTAAGAATGTTTGTTACTTCTAATGCCGGTTAAGAATACATTTACTGCCTTAATATATTTTTGCTTATTTTTTCTTTTTGCATATTAAGTTTTTCTTATTGGATTGCAGAATAGATCCCTGCTGCACATATTTCACACTGCGATACAAGATGCAGGAATAGAGTTCTATTTACCATCATTCCAATTACAACAACTGCTATTTGTTAATGGGGTTTGCAAATCACCTCTCAGGTGATTCATTTGCTCATCCCACACATTCTAGCTACAAACCATATACTATAAGTATCTCAGCAGCTGAGGCTCACAATATCTGTAACACTTATTTCTTTAGTGTTTTAGTTCGCCTGACATTCCGGATCCATCTTGCAGACCTCCGACGCGGAACATCCTCTTCTCCCGACGCCTACTAGCCGAATGACGGTTCCTTTAAGGGACGTCATCCAAGATGGCGTCCTTCGAATTCCGATTGGCTGATAGGATTCTATCAAAAGGACAAAGGAATTACGGCAGCAACAAGCAGAGAAAAAATAGATTAAAAATAAAATACTTTATTTGAACATATGTAAAAAAGCCAATTTGGCAAAAAGTACAAGGGTAGCAGTAGAAAAAAACCCTCCTTACATGTTTCGTGCCTATGCTCGGCACTTAATCATAGGAGTGTGATGTGATAGTACAACCCCGGTTATTTAAAGGGGAAGTACCCAATGATGGTAAAGCTATAGAAACACCTGTGGAAAATAGTGTTAAAACTGCTTGCCCTCACCTGCACTATCAATGAACACAGAAAAGAATGTTACATTTGAAAAAACGTATATATATATATGTATTTAGGTTTGAATACTTTTTGAAATATACTAATACACATATTTAGCCAACACTTCCAACACAGTATTATGTCTTTATAAATGCAGATTCAGAGTTAGCTCCTACAGCAGTACTATGCTTATTATATGTATTAAATATATCCAATGACTATAAAAGGGATGGGAAAATGTACTCAGATTTTCTTATTAATATTTTTTGACTTAATTCATTATTTATGCATTTCTTGTTAGGCTTGGTATATAATATTTAATTTTTAATATTTAATAATGAATATAAGTGGAGTATCTATCCCAAATTCAATATTTCAGAAAAAATAAATTTCTATATACACTGTAAAGCAATGGACCTGGTTGTAATTCTTGTGAATTAAAACTTAAAACTTAAAACTTAAATAGAAGGGCAAAATAATTTTATATATATATATATATGAGAATATTTAATGTATCAATTATTCAACATAATAAGACATGTCCCATTCTCTATTCAAACCCTGTGGTGCTATTGTTTTAAGTTTATATATCCAAAATAATTCACGTTTAAGCAACAATTTTTGTTTGTTCCCCCCTCTGATGGGTGACTGAATCTTGTCAATGACTTTAACAGTAATATGTGCTATGTGAGTCATATGTGTTTGATTAAGTGAACTGCTACCGCCGAATCTTTGTTATAATTTTTCGTGTCCCTAATGTGTTCCCTAATTCGCGATCGGAGCTCCCTGGTCGTCTGACCAATGTATTGTAGGGAGCAAAGAGAACATTCTATTAGATAGACCACAAATTCTGTCTTACAGTTTGCATAGAATTCCATATTATATCTTTCATGTGTTGTTGAGCTAGTAAAGGTATCACTTTTTTCTATGACTTCACATGTGATGCATGGTCTAGTGCCACATTTATATGTCCCCTTAGTTCTTATCCAGTTACTCCCCTGTTTATTTCTTTTTGTTGTATTTACCATACTGGGGACCAACCTGGTTCCCAGTGTAGGGGGCTTTTTGGACACAAATTTGCATGTTTGAAAAATGTTACCCAAAGCTTCATCTTCCTTTAATATATGCAGATGTTTTTTAAGAATAGCTGAAATTTCATTAAATTGTTTAGAATATTCAGTAGTAAAAACAATTTTATCCTTGCTGAAATCCTGATCTGCTCTTTTCTTAGATGTTATTACTTCACTTTGGGTTTTATACTTAATCTTCTCATGCGATTCATTAAGAATTTTCATCGAATATCCTCTCTGCTTTAATCTATTTGTAAGATCAGTACATTGTGTGTTAAATTTCTCATTACAGTTGGTATTTCTTCTCATTCTGATATACTGAGCTTTAGGAATTGATCTGATTAAATGTGGGGGATGACAGGATTTGGCATGGAGTATGGTGTTTCCGGCTGTTGGTTTACGGTATGTGTCGGTTAGTATTATACCTCTTTCTGGATCACCTATGAGTTCTAAATCTAAGAAACAAATTTTATATTGTTGTAATTCACCTGTGAATCTAAGATTTAAGTCATTAGTATTCACATACTCCAAGAAAGTGCTTAGTTCAAGTTTATCCTCCACTATAAATATAAGATCATCTATGAATCGCATATACTGGATAATATGCTTTGCAAATGGGTTAAACAAGGTGTAAAGGTAAAGATCTTCCCACCATGCTACATACAGGTTGGCAAACGAGGGGGCAAATTTTGCCCCCATCGCTGTGCCGCATACCTGCACGTAATATTCATTATTGAACATGAAAAAATTATGTTTCAATAAAAATTCTATAATTTCACAGAAGAATAATTTGAATTCTAAAGAGTAACGTGTGGCTGTATCTAAAAAGTATTCTGTTGTAATTTTTGTAGTGCTTTAAATTCTGCTTTTGTAAGGTTTGGTTTCCCAAAAGTGCCCTTTGTTTTTATCTGCATTTCTAAATCTAACAAATCCTTCTGGACTCTCCTCTGGTACATATTTATATATGGGCCCCTAAAATTAGTGGGATAGAACTCAGATTTCCCCCTCTTGGGCGGCTGTATATCACGGTCCTCTGGACCATAGTTATCTTCTAGAGATTTCAATTCATTTAGTGTTATACAGTCGCCAAATCTTAGGGTCCCCGAGCACATCTCATCTGAAATTCTATGATCAACCATTGAATCTGGATTATCATTCTCATATGCTCCTAAATCTGATTCTTCCTTTTGCAAATAAAAAAAGCGTTTTAATGTCAATTTTCTAACAAATTTGTTAATGTCAATGATAGGGCCTGAAGCGGTACGCCGTTCGTTAGAGTTTCAAGAGGAGTATTCCAGTAACCAGCTCGGTCCGAAATGAACAAATGGATTTGTAGTAAGTGAACTTTTTTGTCAAATAACTGCAAAACAGATATTGCTGAATTTATTGTTTAAGAGAAAAAAGAAAAAAACGGTTTTCTTGGTTATATTTGTATGCCTTTAATGTGCAGCAGGAGCGACGGCTCACATTTGATTGCACAACAAACAAGGCTTTGTCTTTTATGGACTAACTTATCTAAGAAGATTGTTATTAACATAACCACAAAACAGCACATTATAAAAAGCAGTTCTATTTTTCACTTATATGTGGGTTAATAGTGGAGCACTTTCAATAGGGGCAGAGTTAATACAGGGTATTGCAGCAGAGTTTTTGGTTTTAACCCTCACACAGCACTATCTATCAATATGGAAAAGGAGGGTGCAAGCTCTCACAAATCATTTTTCAATGTACAACACCGCCAAAGTTTCTTTGATACCATTTTTAATACTGCTGAACACTCTGGAGGGGGTCAGAGTGATATAAAGAGTCAATTTATCAAATTAGAGAGACTTTTATTAACAGATCTCAGATTAATGTGGGATGTTGTTTCTTTCAATCACTATATTAAAGCTACAAGAGTACCAAGGGGTCTGAGAATCAAAAAATATCCCTCCTTTGACTTAGGAAATCCAGACCTCCAGACAGAATGGAATGAAGCACTAACTAAGTGTTCACTCACACTTATGGACATTGTTATTAGAAGCAAAACCATAAAGAGAGACAATCTCAAATCAAAAATTGATAACATCAAAGTGGATCTGAAAACCTTGAAATCAGATACTAAATATGGAGAATTTAAAAGTAATCTAAAAGCGAAAATTGAAAAAACAGATGGGGAACTGGCACAGAGAAAAGGCAACAAATTCAACAGAGACATGGAGGACTACCTCAATAACAAGGTGTACAATTGGTCAAGATTTCAGAACAGACCAAGAAGAAGGTCCTTTCGGCCACAAGGAGGCAAAAAGAATCAAGCATTATCCATAGAAAATGCTGAAGTTGTTATTCCAAAGCCAATCTTGAAGCACAAGTCTAAAAGAAAAGTTGCCTTTTCTTCAACTGATACTTCAGATCAGGAATCATATGTGTCTGATGGAAGCGGTTCCTCTGGGCCTGTGGGGCCAAGATCTCTCTCTCCCCCCTCTTCACCACCTCTCTATTCTAATACTTCATCTTCTTCTAAATCTTCTAAGTCTATACTTCTTCCTTCCTGCCCCCTCTTGTCGTTACAGGTCCTGAGTGATAGTGAAAGTGACACGGATGGGGAAGAAGATACAGCTGAACGTCCTAAAGTTATTGATAAAGACATAACAGCTGTCCCTTTAGGAGGCGCACAAGGAGGGCCGGCAGAAGAGTCAAGAAAGTCTCAAAGAAAATCACACAAGAAGGACTATCGGTATTAAACCTGTCCAAATTGGAAATTACAGAGGAAGAAACATCACTACTGAGCAAAGAAATGGGCTTTGCCCCTACTAACACCTTTTCAGCATTCAAAACTATCATTGACATTAACAAATTTGTTAGAAAATTGACATTAAAACGCTTTTTTTATTTGCAAAAGGAAGAATCAGATTTAGGAGCATATGAGAATGATAATCCAGATTCAATGGTTGATCATAGAATTTCAGATGAGATGTGCTCGGGGACCCTAAGATTTGGCGACTGTATAACACTAAATGAATTGAAATCTCTAGAAGATAACTATGGTCCAGAGGACCGTGATATACAGCCGCCCAAGAGGGGGAAATCTGAGTTCTATCCCACTAATTTTAGGGGCCCATATATAAATATGTACCAGAGGAGAGTCCAGAAGGATTTGTTAGATTTAGAAATGCAGATAAAAACAAAGGGCACTTTTGGGAAACCAAACCTTACAAAAGCAGAATTTAAAGCACTACAAAAATTACAACAGAATGATAGTATTGTGATAAGAACATCTGATAAAGGTGGTAATGTAGTAGTCCTTGATAAAGACTACTACTGCAAGGAGGCTTACAGACAACTGTCAGACACTAAAACATACAGAAAGCTGGATAGAAATCCATCACAGATATTTAAGGCTAAATTACATTCTATAGTTGAACAGGGTATAGCTATCAATGTGTTCACTGAAGAACAGGTAAAAAATATGATACCGGATTATCCTTTAGTGCCTATATTCCATCATGTGCCTAAAACACATAAAAACATGACCTCTCCTCCAGGGAGACCTATCATTTCAGGCATTGGCTCTATGTTTGAGCCATTGTCTGAATGGGTAGATTCTATACTCCAGCCTTTGGTTAAAAGCCTTAACAGCTATCTACGTGATTCAACACATTTGTTGAAGTGTTTGGAACACATTGAATGGAACAAGGAGTTTAGATGGGTGGCTATTGATGCCACCTCTCTTTATTCAAGTATACCCCATGCACTAGGATTAAAAGCTATCAGATACTTTTTAGATACAGCCACACGTTACTCTTTAGAATTCAAATTATTCTTCTGTGAAATTATAGAATTTTTATTGAAACATAATTTTTTCATGTTCAATAATTAATATTACGTGCAGGTATGCGGCACAGCGATGGGGGCAAAATTTGCCCCCTCGTTTGCCAACCTGTATGTAGCATGGTGGGAAGATCTTTACCTTTACACCTTGTTTAACCCATTTGCAAAGCATATTATCCAGTATATGCGATTCATAGATGATCTTATATTTATAGTGGAGGATAAACTTGAACTAAGCACTTTCTTGGAGTATGTGAATATTAATGACTTAAATCTTAGATTCACAGGTGAATTACAACAATATAAAATTTGTTTCTTAGATTTAGAACTCATAGGTGATCCAGAAAGAGGTATAATACTAACCGACACATACCGTAAACCAACAGCCGGAAACACCATACTCCATGCCAAATCCTGTCATCCCCCACATTTAATCAGATCAATTCCTAAAGCTCAGTATATCAGAATGAGAAGAAATACCAACTGTAATGAGAAATTTAACACACAATGTACTGATCTTACAAATAGATTAAAGCAGAGAGGATATTCGATGAAAATTCTTAATGAATCGCATGAGAAGATTAAGTATAAAACCCAAAGTGAAGTAATAACATCTAAGAAAAGAGCAGATCAGGATTTCAGCAAGGATAAAATTGTTTTTACTACTGAATATTCTAAACAATTTAATGAAATTTCAGCTATTCTTAAAAAACATCTGCATATATTAAAGGAAGATGAAGCTTTGGGTAACATTTTTCAAACATGCAAATTTGTGTCCAAAAAGCCCCCTACACTGGGAACCAGGTTGGTCCCCAGTATGGTAAATACAACAAAAAGAAATAAACAGGGGAGTAACTGGATAAGAACTAAGGGGACATATAAATGTGGCACTAGACCATGCATCACATGTGAAGTCATAGAAAAAAGTGATACCTTTACTAGCTCAACAACACATGAAAGATATAATATGGAATTCTATGCAAACTGTAAGACAGAATTTGTGGTCTATCTAATAGAATGTTCTCTTTGCTCCCTACAATACATTGGTCAGACGACCAGGGAGCTCCGATCGCGAATTAGGGAACACATTAGGGACACGAAAAATTATAACAAAGATTCGGCGGTAGCAGTTCACTTTAATCAAACACATATGACTCACATAGCACAGATTACTGTTAAAGTCATTGACAAGATTCAGTCACCCATCAGAGGGGGGAACAAACAAAAATTGTTGCTTAAACGTGAATTATTTTGGATATATAAACTTAAAACAATAGCACCACAGGGTTTGAATAGAGAATGGGACATGTCTTATTATGTTGAATAATTGATACATTAAATATTCTCATATATATATATATATATATATATATATATATATATATATATATATATATATAAAAAAAATATTTTGCCTTTCTATTTAAGTTTTAAGTTTTAAGTTTTAATTCACAAGAATTACAACCAGGTCCATTGCTTTACAGTGTATATAGAAATTTATTTTTTCTGAAATATTGAATTTGGGATAGATACTCCACTTATATTCATTATTAAATATTAAAAATTAAATATTATATACCAAGCCTAACAAGAAATGCATAAATAATGAATTAAGTCAAAAAATATTAATAAGAAAATCTGAGTACATTTTCCCATCCCTTTTATAGTCATTGGATATATTTAATACATATAATAAGCATAGTACTGCTGTAGGAGCTAACTCTGAATCTGCATTTATAAAGACATAATACTGTGTTGGAAGTGTTGGCTAAATATGTGTATTAGTATATTTCAAAAAGTATTCAAACCTAAATACATATATATATATACGTTTTTTCAAATGTAACATTCTTTTCTGTGTTCGTTGATAGTGCAGGTGAGGGCAAGCAGTTTTAACACTATTTTCCACAGGTGTTTCTATAGCTTTACCATCATTGGGTACTTCCCCTTTAAATAACCGGGGTTGTACTATCACATCACACTCCTATGATTAAGTGCCGAGCATAGGCACGAAACATGTAAGGAGGGGTTTTTTCTACTGCTACCCTTGTACTTTTTGCCAAATTGGCTTTTTTACATATGTTCAAATAAAGTATTTTATTTTTAATCTATTTTTTCTCTGCTTGTTGCTGCCGTAATTCCTTTGTCCTTTTGCATTTACAAGCAGCGGAACCGGCTGCTAATAGCGGCGTGCACCCCCAGTGCTCCACTACTATTTTTCCCACTTACTTCCGGTTGAAGCCGGTTCAGGGCCTGAAACGGTACGCCGTTCGTGAGAGTTTCGATAGGATTCTATCAGCCAATCGGAATTAAGGTAGGAATATTCTGATTGGCTGATGGAATCAGCCAATCAGAATCAAGTTCAATCCGATTGGCTGATCCAATCAGCCAATCAGATTGAGCTCGCATTCTATTGGCTGTTCCGATCAGCCAATAGAATGCAAGCTCAATCTGATTGGCTGATTGGATCAGCCAATCGGATTGAACTTGATTCTGATTGGCTGATTCCATCAGCCAATCAGAATATTCCTACCTTAATTCCGATTGGCTGATAGAATCCTATCAGCCAATCGGAATTTGAGGGACGCCATCTTGGATGACGTCCCTTAAAGGAACCGTCATTCTGCAGTTGGACGTCGCCGGAAGAAGATGGGCCCGCGGTGGAGGTCTTCAGGATGGAGCCCGTCGTCATCGGATGAAGATAGAAGATGCCGCTTGGATCAAGATGGTTGCCGGTCCGGATCACCTCTTCTTCCCGGATAGGATGAAGACTTTGGAGCCTCTTCTGGACCTCTTCAGGCACCGAATGATGGATCGCCAACCCCCGCTTGGGTTGGATGAAGATTTTGGAGCCAGGACGGATCGGTGATACCTGGTGAGGTGAAGACAAGGTAGGATGATCGTCAGGGGCTTAGTGTTAGGTTTATTTAAGGAGGGTTTGGGTTAGATTAGGGGTATGTGGGTGGTGGGTTGTAATGTTGGGGGGGGTATTGTATGTTTTTTTTTTACAGGCAAAAGAGCTGAACTTCTTGGGGCATGCCCCGCAAAGGGCCCTGTTCAGGGCTGGTAAGGTAAAAGAGCTTTTAACTTTAGTAATTTAGAATAGGGTAGGGCATTTTTTATTTTGGGGGGCTTTGTTGTTTTATTAGGGGGCTTAGAGTAGGTGTAATTAGTTTAAAATTGTTGTAATATTTTTCTTATGTTTGTAGATATTTTTTTTATTTTTTGTAACTTAGTTCTTTTTTATTTTTTGTACTTTAGCAAGTTTATTTAATTGTATTTATTTGTAGGAATTGTATTTAATTAATTTATTGATAGTGTAGTGTTAGGTTAATTGTAGGTAATTGTAGGTAGTTTATTTAATTAATTTATTGATAGTATAGTGTTAGTTTTAATTGTAACTTAGGTTAGGATTTCTTTTACAGGTAAATTTGTAATTATTTTAACTATTTTAGCTATTAAATAGTTCTTAACTATTTAATAGCTATTGTACCTGGTTAAAATAAATACAAAGTTACCTGTAAAATAAATATAAATCCTAAAATAGCTATAATATAAATATAATTTATATTGTAGCTATATCAGGATTTATTTTACAGGTAAGTATTTAGCTTTAAATAGGAATAATTTATTTAATAAGAGTTAATTTATTTCGTTAGATTTAAATTATATTTAATTTAGGGGGGTGTTAGTATTAGGGTTAGACTTAGCTTTAGGGGTTAATCCATTTATTAGAATAGCGGTGAGCTCCGGTTGGCAGATTAGGGGTTAATAATTGAAGTTAGGTGTCGGCGATGTTAGGGAGGGCAGATTAAGGGTTAATACTATTTATTATAGGGTTAGTGAGGCGGATTAGGGGTTAATAACTTTATTATAGTAGCGCTCAGGTCCGGTCGGCAGATTAGGGGTTAATAAGTGTAGGCAGGTGGAGGCAACGTTGTGGGGGTCAGATTAGGGGTTAATAAATATAATATAGGGGTCGGCGGTGTTAGGGGCAGCAGATTAGGGGTACATAGGGATAATGTAGCTGGCGGCGGCGTGCGGACGGCAGATTAGGGGTTAATAAGTGTAGGTAGCTGGCGGCGACGTTGTGGGGGGCAGATTAGGGGTTAATAAATATAATACAGGGGTCGGCGGTGTTAGGGGCAGCAGATTAGGGGTACATAAGGATAACGTAGGTGGCGGTCGGCAGATTAGGGGTTAAAAAAATTTAATCGAGTGGCGGCTATGTGGGGGGACCTCGGTTTAGGGGTACATAGGTAGTTTATGGGTGTTAGTGTACTTTAGAGTACAGTAGTTAAGAGCTTTATAAACCGGCGTTAGCCCAGAAAGCTCTTAACTACTGACTTTTTTCCTGCGGCTGGAGTTTTGTCGTTAGATGTCTAACGCTCACTTCAGAAACGACTCTAAATACCGGAGTTAGGAAGATCCCATTGAAAAGATAGGATACGCAATTGACGTAAGGGGATCTGCGGTATGGAAAAGTCGCGGCTGAAAAGTGAGCGTTAGACCCTATTTTGAGTGACTCTAAATACCGGCGGTAGCCTAAAACCAGCGTTAGGAGCCTCTAACTCTGGTTTTCACGGCTACCGCCAAACTCCAAATCTAGGTCTTAGTTTCTCTTGGGTTAAGTAGCTAAGACATTTGGTATCTAGATGTCCGACATGTTCTCTAATAATCTCGAGGTTGTATCTGGGTAACCCTCTGTATGTATGGCATCCTTTTGAATTTTTGCATCATTATTTTTGTAAAAAAAAAATTTTTTCTCTGTCCTTTATATTAATTTAGGTAAGTTTTCTTTATATAATAGGGATTATTACCCTTAGGTCACAGATCTATTGCTCCGGATGGTGTGGGGTTGTCTGTGCCTTCACATTACGTTGGGTGACTCCATAATAGTTCAGATTATTCTGAATATGAGTACTTTTCCTTGAAATATAACCATGAAGAAAATAATGTGCATGTAAGTCTGACTTATACAGACCATGGGTTAAAGGGATAGGAGTACACCTCTTGATCTATATGACTGCTATGTTTTCTTTTCTTTGGTATATAATGGTAGTGCGCTATTTGTGAGGATTTTACACATCTGTAGTTTCATATACTTTTGAATGATAGTGACGTGCATGGAGAGTATGTGACGTTAAGGGGGAGTGAATGCGGTGTCCAATAAGCTATTGGTAAAATTTGTTCAAATAATACCTCCTCACAAGCACCTGTACATTTCCTTGACAAAGGGGCGGAGTCCCCAAAACGCACGTCGGAATCAGCCTGGACGCCTGCACCTGGCCTTACCTGTGCTGTCTGAGCCATCCTGTATGCCGATAGCTAACGGCTTCTAAGACGGAGGTAGCGAGATGGGAGTATCATGATTGCGGTCCATTGCCACACTGAATAAACACGCTGCTGACAAGTCTCACGGTAATACTGCACATACCAGAACTGATCGGTACAGGTAATATCATCTATCGCTATTACTTTGGTTTGCAGTGAGGAGTTTACCAGCTATATACAAGGTACCTTAACTGACATCTACAGCGAACCCCCTGGTTTGGGTTACACACTGAGCTTTTGTGATTTTACATGCTATGTTAGCGTACTTACCGTGAGTGAAAATATTAAAGTGTGTGAGGTTGGATCTGCAGCCGGAGTTTACCTCGCTTATGAATATCTGTTTGCATATTATAAATGGGGCCGCTCATATGACAGCTTGAATTTTCCTGTGTGATATAATATAACACGGACTATAAACACCATTAGTAATTTCAAGTATTTACAAGTATCCTGGGTCTATTACAGGACATCACATGCTATAAATGACCTGACTAAAAATTAGTATACTACAAAGTATCCGGATTCAAGTGAAATGACTATGTGGTATTAACTTTTTCAACACATTGGATACAATTTATTCTTCTTTTGAAGGGAATTATTTTGTGCTTTCTTGAAATGAAATTACTATAAGATTTCTTACAGGTTATGAGACAGGTGCTGCTGTCCTTCACTCCCTGGGGATGCCCTGGGGGTGTTTTTCTGTTATTGTTTCTTTCATTGTTTTTTTCATTGCATTTTTTTATTTTTACTTTAGGATTATATGGTACGGATGTGTTTTTTGGTGGATGGGGTTTGTGTGGATCTGTATGAGTGTATCTTTGGTCTTCTCCAACAGCTTTCTAAGTAATGTCAGATTGATTATGACAAAGTGTGAAACCATTAAAATATTTTGCTGAAAAAATTGCTAAGACTCATTGGCTGGGATTATTTAGTATTATATATATTTATTTGTTACCATGTGTATATACATATATATTTATGTGTAATTATGTATATATATACATATATATATTTATTTGTTAATATGTGTATATACATATATAAAAATAAAACCCACCCAATACACCCTAAAAAAAATCCTAACACTAACCCCCGAAGATTTACTTACTGGGAGAAGTCTTCATCCAAGCGGCAAAATGTCCTCAATGAAGCCAGCAGAAGTGGTCCTCCAGACGGGCAGAAGTCTTCATCCAGATGGCATCTTCTATCTTCATCCAAACGACGCAGAGCGGCTCCATCTTCAAGACATCCGCGCGGAGCATTCTCTTCCAACGAAGTCTTCTTCCACAATGAATATCTCTTTAAGTGACATCATCCAAGATGGCGTCCCTTAGATTCTGATTGGCTGATAAAATTCTATTCTAATCAGCCAATAGAATGCGAGCTCAATCCTATTGGCTGATTGGATGAAGATAGAAAATCCTGTCTGGATGATGACTTCTGCACATCTGGAGGACCACTTCTGCCCGTCTGGAGGACCACTTCTGCCGGCTTTGTTGAGGACATCTTGCCGTTTGGATGAAGACTTCTCCCGGTAAGTGAATCTTCGGTTGTTAGTGTTAGGATTTTTTAAGGGTGTATTGGGTGGGTTTTATTTTTAGGTTAGGGTTTTGGGCAGCAATAGAGCTAAATGCCCTTTTAAGGGCAATGCCCATCCAAATGCCCTTTTCAGGGCAATGGGGAGCTTAGGATTTTTTAGTTAGGGTTTTATTTGGGGGGTTGGTTGTGTGGGTGGTGGGTTTTACTGTTGGGGGCGGTGTTTGTATTTTTTTTACAGGTAAAAGAGCTGATTTCTTTGGGGCAATGCCCCGCAAAAGGCCCTTTTAAGGGCTATTGATAGTTTAGTTTAGGCTAGGTTTTTTTATTTTGGGGGGGCTTTTTTATTTTGATAGGACTCTTAGATTAGGTATAATTAGTTTAAATATCTTTTAATTTGTTTTTTATGTTCTGTAATTTAGTGTTGTTTTTTTTTAATTTAGCTAATTGTATTTAATTTATTTAATTGTATTTAATTTATGTAAGTTATTTAATTGTACTGTAGTGTTAGGTGTTAGTATAACTTAGGTTAGATTTTAATTTACAGGTCAATTTGTATTTATTTTAGCTAGGTAGTTATTAAATAGTTAGTAACTATTTAATAACTATTCTACCTAGTTAAAATAAATACAAATTACCTGTAAAATAAAAATAAACCCTAAGCTAGCTACAATGTAACTATTAGTACAGGCAATTATTTAGTTTTAAATAGGAATAATTTAGTTAATGATAGGAATTTTATTTATATTTATTTAAATTATATTTAAGTTAGGGGGTGTTAGGGTTAGGCTTAGGTTTAGGGGTTAATAAATTTAGAATAGTGGCGGCGACGTTGGGGGCGGTAGATTAAGGGTTAATAAATGTAGGTAGGTTGCAGCGACATTGGGGGAGGGAGATTAGGGGTTAATAAATATAATGTAGGTGTTAGCGATGTTGGGGCAGCAGATTAGGAGTTAATAAGTGTAAGATTAGGGGTGTTTAGACTCGGGGTTCATGTTAGGGTGTTAGTTGTAAACATAAATTTAGTTTCCCCATAGGAATCAATGGGGCTGCGTTATTGAGTTTTACGCTGCTTTTTTGCAGGTGTTAGACTTTTTCTCAGCCGGCTCTCCCCATTGATGTCTATGGGGAAATCGTGCATGAGCACGTAAAAACAGCTCACCGCACACTTAAGCAGCGCTGGTATTGGAGTGCAGTGTGGAGCGCAATTTTGCTCTAAGCTCACTTCTTGCCTGTTAACGCCGGTTTGATAAAAACCTTTAATACCAGTGCTGCAGGGAAGTGAGCGGTGAGATTAATGTGCAAGTTAGCACCGCACCCATCATACCGCAAGACTTGTAATCTAGGCAAATAATTATTAATGTTGTATGTTAAATAATTATAAATATTTGTCACCACAAATTCTAGTACAAAATATCTAGTGTAAATAAATAATAATAACTTTTTTGTTATTTTGTTAAAATGAAAATAAATATATTGAGTATGTACTTCTGTGTGATACTTTCTGTGTTTGTGTATTGCTAAAGTAAATTTGAATGATTTACGTGTGAAAAATGGAAGGTGATAAGTAAAATTACAATGATATTAGCTGTGGTCTGAGCTGTGATAAAACTAAACCGTGACTGAGTGAGTGCCATTGTTAATTCAAAATGGGTAAATTAACTTTTTATTGAATTATTACTGTCATCTTTATATCTACAGGAGTGTATAGAAATATATTGTTTACTGTAACTGAATCTGCCTGTGCTAGTGCTATGAATTAACTTGTGACTGTGGTCAATACCACTATTTATTCATATTAAATAATTTTATTAAGATATACATAATTACACTGAGAAGACAATTTATACATCAAAATTCTATTCAATTACATATTTGTTAATCTACTATAATATTGCACAATATGCTTTAACATGTTTTCATCTACTTAACTGCAAGGGGCTTCAGTGCACTTCTATATATGTCTATCTATGTATACATATGTATTAACATGTTTATATGTGTACATATGTATTAATGTGTTTATTTGTGTATATATGTAATACACATATGTATTTACATATTTATATGTGTTTATATGTGGTCATATGTATTAATCTGTTTATTTGTGTATATGTGTAATACACACATGTATTTACATATTTATATGTGTTTATATGTGTACATATGTATTTATGTGTTTATATGTGTATATATGTATTTATATGTGTAAATATGTATTTATGTGTTTATATGTGTACATATGTATTTATCTGTTTATATGTATAAATATGTATTTATATGTGTAAATATGTATTTATGTGTAAATATGTATTTATGTGTTTATATGTATACATAGGTATTTATGTATTTATATGTGTAAATATGTATTTATGTGTTTCTATGCATTTATGCGTTTATATGTGTATATATGTGTATATATGTTTTTTTGTATTTTTATATGTGTACATATGTATTTATGTGTTTATATGTAAATATATGACTGTAAATACATCTGAGTTACCTTCATGAAATTTTAGAAAATGGTTTACTACACTGGTAATAATTTTGAATGGATTTTCTTCTGTAGCCTCTTTCTAAAAGTCTATTTTCAAACACTAACGCCTAGATTTAGAGTTTGGCATTAGCCGTCAAAAGCAGCATTAAGGGGTCCTAACGCTGCTTTTGGCCACCCGCTGGTATTTAGAGTCAGGCAGGAAAGAGTCTAACGCTCACTTCCCTACCGCGATTCCAGGCTACCGCAGATCCCCTTACGCCAATTGCGTATCCTATGTTTTCAATGGGATCTGCCTAACGCCGGTATATGGAGTCTTGGGAGAAGTGAGTGGTAGACCCTCTACCAACAAGACTCCTACCGCCAAAAAAAGTCAGTAGTTAAGAGCTTTATGGGCTAACACAGGAATATAAAGCTCTTAGCTACTGTGCTATAAAGTACACTAACACCCATAAACTACCTATGTACCCCTAAACCGAGGCCCCCCCACATCGCCACCACTATAATATTTTTTTTTAAAGCCAATCGTATTGAACTCGCATTCTATTGGCTGTTCCGATCAGCCAATAGAATGCGAGTTCAATACGATTGGTTGATTGGATCAGCCAATCGGATTGAACTTCAATCTGATTGGCTGATTGAATCAGCCAATCAAATTTTTTCTACCTTAATTCCGATTGGCTGATAGAATCCTATCAGCCAATTGGAATTCGAGGGACGCCATCTTGGATGACGTCATTTAAAGGACCAGGCATTCGTCGTTAGTCCATCGGCCAGGAAGGATGCTCCGCGCTGGAGGTCTTGAAGATGGAGCCGCTCCTCGTCGGATGGATGAAGATAAAAGATGCCGCTTGGATGAAGATGTCTGCCGGACCGGATGTCCTCTTCTGCCCGGATAGGATGAAGACTTCTGCCGGTCTGGATGTCCTCTTCTGCCCGGATAGGATGAAGACTTCTGCCGGTCTGGATATCCTCTTCTGCCCCATCAGATGAAGACTTCGGCCCGGCTGGGTGAAGACGACTCAAGGTAGGGAGATCTTCAGGGGGTAGTGTTAGGTTTATTTAAGGGGGGTTTGGGTGGGTTAGAGTAGGGGTATTTGGGTGGTGGGTTTTAATGTTGGGGGGTTGTATTTTTTTTTACAGGTAAAAGAGCTGATTACTTTGGGGCAATGCCCCGCAAAAAGCCCTTTTAAGGGCTGGTAAAAGAGCTGGTTACTTGGTAGTTTAGAATAGGGTAGGGCATTTTTTTATTTTGGGGGCTTTTTTATTTTATTAGGGGGCTTAGATTAGGTGTAATTAGTTTAAACTTCTTGTAATTCTTTTTTATTTTTTGTAATTTAGTGATTGTTTTTTTTTGTATTAGAGAATAGTTTATTTTATTGTATTTTATTTTAGGTAATTATAGGTAATTTATTTAATTAATTTAATGATAGTGTAGTGTTAGGTTTAATTGTAACTTCGGTTAGGATTTATTTTACAGGTAATTTTGTACTTATTTTAACTAGGTAGTCATTAAATAGTTATTAACTATTTAATAGCTATTGTACCTAGTTAAAATAAATACAAAGTTGCCTGTAAAATAAATATAAATCCTAAAATAGCTACAATGTAACTATTAGTTATATTGTAGCTATATTAGGGTTTATTTTATAGGTAATTATTTAGTTTTAAATAGGATTAATTTAGTTAATTTTAGGAATATTATTTCGTTTAATTTAAATTATATTTATGTTAGGGAGGTGTTAGGGTTAGAGTTAGGTTTAGGGGTTAATAACTTTATTATAGTAGCGGCGACGGTGCGGGCAGGAGATTAGGGGTTAATAATTGCAGGTAGGTGGCGGCGATGTTAGGGAGGGCAGATTAGGGGTTAATACTATTTATTATAGTGTTTGCGAGGCGGGAGTGCGGCGGTTTAAGGGTTAATACATTTATTATAGTGGCGGCGAGGTCCGGTCGGCAGATTAGGGGTTAATAAGTGTAGGTAAGGTAGCAGCGACGTTGGGGGGGGGGCATATTAGGGGTTAATAAATATAATATAGGGGTCGGCGATGTTAGGAGCTGAACGCTGCTTTTTTGCAGGTGTTAGGTTTTTTCAGCCCAAACTGCCCCATTGTTTCCTATGGGGATATCGTGCATGAGCACGTTTTTCCAGCTTACCGCTACTGTAAGCAACGCTGGTATTGAGGGTTGAAGTGGAGCTAAGTTAGGCTCAATGCACCCTTTTTTGAGCCTAACGCAGCCCCTCAGACAACTCTAAATACCAGCGTTGTTGGAAGGGTGCGTTGGGAAAAAAAGTAGCATTAGCTACACGGGTCTTTACCAACAAAACTCTAAATCTAGCCGTAAGGCTCTTACTTTGAACATTTCAATATCTGAGCAATTTCTACATAATTTTTTTTATAATATTCCTGTAGGTAAAGTTTGCATGTGCACTTGCCTTGTGTAGGAAGTTGTTGGAAGCTCTTTATTTGCAATATAAATATGTCTGAGTTTTCTCTTCTTTCTTTATTTGTATAGTTAAATCCAAAAAAATTACTTCATGTTGACAAATATGGTATGTCAGTTTAATACTAAAATTGTTGTTTTTTAGGTGTGTCAAAAATTCCTGTAATTTATCAAAAGAGCCTTCTCAAATAAAGAAGACATCATCAATGTATCTAACACATAAATGTACTTCTCCATTAATGTGTTGGTTACATTAGAAAGTTTTTAACAGAATATGTGGTGATATATATCATTATCAATTATTTAACTTACAGCATAAATAATATTATGAACTAAATATATTGATTGCAGATAACGTGACAGATATAATAAAAGAAAAAAGCATTAATACACTGAATTAGCTACTAAAAACAAAGAATTGGTATGCAGAATATCGACCTATAGTATTCCAGATGTGATAGGATTGACATTTCTTTAGAGCCAATTAACACCCGAGAGTCATGACAGTAACCTAAAAGCAAGAAAGTACGTATATCAAGCTGCTGCAGCAACTTTTATGAAAGTCATTATGACAAAAAGTGGCAGGGGCATTTAAGGAGGGAACAAATAGGTGCTCTGTTTTAACCAAGAGTTCTCAGTGTTTGGAAGGCTACATATGAGGCCTAGTGATGCATAAAAATTAGTACAGTTGTTGCAGTATACACAAATGTTCAACAGACACGAATTAATTGTTTGTGGAAAAAGTATAGTTGTGCACAACAAACCAGTCATACATTTTTGTTATTTATCTAACTAACTTTTGGTTGTTATAACTGGGGATAAACAGTTTAGTTTATATATCAAGATATTAAGTATTTGATACAATAATAACACAAAACATGTAGCTAGCTAAGTTATTTTTATTGATACTTAATTTGTATGATGGTAATATACAGTTTAAGAGAACACTGGAGCCCAACTTATACATTTATTCCCATTTTAAATTATTTAGATAAAAGTGATTTTTTAAGTTGAGTCTAGTAGTGTCATTCACAAGTAGGTCAAGGTCAGAGTGCTATAAGTGTATTCTTTTTCTTTATTCAAAGTTTAAATTCCCAATATAAAGCACCACTCCCTAGATAAAAATGACTGGTGTACCTATAACACTTAGAGGTGAGACATATGAGTGTATGCACCACTTATAAAGTTATGTAGCATTGATCATCAGTGAAGTGAGCCCTTTAGAGATTGCACAATTTTTGGTGTAGACATGTTTGGTGTAAACATCTACAGGGATTCATGAGGTGATAGCCTCTATCTAGTTTTCACAGTTCTCCTTAGTGCATCTTTGATCTCTTTGTTTCTAAGACTATAGATCACTGGGTTTAACAGGGGTGAAATTATTGTGTAACATACTGATAGCAACTTGTTATCAAGAAGAGAATTACTTACTTTAGGTAAAAAGTAATTAGCACAACTGGTACCATACAATAAAAAGACAACAGAGAGGTGTGTGGCACAAGTAGAAAAAGCTTTAAATCTACTGCTCTTTCCCTTAAGTCTCTGCACTGTGCGTAATATATTTATATACGGGCCAAAAGTTATCCCAAAACATAAAATGATATACATTACTTCTAAAAGAAAAAGGAGAAAGCTATAGATAGTGGTGTCAGCACAAGAGAGGAGAATTAACTGAGGTAAGTCACAGAAAAAACTCTGTATTATATTTGAACCACAAAATTTTAATGTGAGAACATAAAGAGCATGGCAAGAACCATAAACAAGCCCAACAGCCCAAGCCCCTGAAGCTAATCCGGCACAAACCTTCCGATGCATAATTGTCATGTAATGTAGAGGATGGCAAATAGCAGCATATCGGTCACAGGACATCACAGCTAGCATGGTCCCTTCAGAAGATATTAAAAACAGGTATAAAGAAAATTGAATAAAACAAGCTGATTTAGAAATCTTCAAACACTGTGTGGATAAGTCAAAGAGCATCCGCGGGGTAATGATTGAGGAGCAGCAGATGTCTATACAAGCCAGGTTACCAAGGAAGAAGTACATGGGGGTGTGGAGGTTAGAGTCTGTGATGATCAGGAGAAAGATGAGAAGGTTCCAAATCAGAGTCATCAGGTAGATGAGGAGGAAAAATGCAAAGAGATAAAATTGGAAACTGTGAAGGTTTGAAAATCCTATTAGTAGAAAATGTGACAATACTGTTTGATTTTTCATTTTCTAGTGAGTAATGTAAACTGTCAATCAGAAAGGAGATATTTGTTAGGAATCACAAACACAAACATATAACTGTACATTAACATAAACTTTACATATGGAATGGAATTAAAGCAAATTTCTAGACAAATTTCAAATAGAATCTAGATAAGAATGTATGTTTAGTTTCAAATATATGTCTAAGTTATTATGGACATATTTATAAAGTAAAACACATTTGTATGGTGATCTAGGAAATAGCACAAAAATTCTTATCTAGATCCAAAACTGAATGTGATGGTGAAGTGCGGTTTTTGTTTGTTGAGTCTCAGGATTAAAATCATTAGTTATATCACTGTATTGCTGAGCATTATTTTAATAATATTACAATTTTCTTTTTTATGATTTTTTTTTCTTGATTAATTATTATGAAAATAGCCACATCCTTTTCTTCAATAATAGATCATCTAGGGCTGGATTATGAGTTGAGTGCTAAAAACCTAACATTCATACTCGCACTCTAACCCAACCACGTATATTAAAGCAAAATACACTGACAGGAAAATCTGTCACATTCCAGTGTTCTTCAATAGGCAAATTTGTTCTATTAATTCTTAAATACACATTTCGATATATATTTGTATTTTCTTATACCTGCATATCTGTTCCTATAGATATAGTGGTATAAATAGGTATTTTACATGAACAGTATCAGATATATATAGAGAAATATATTTTTAAAGGGACAGAAAACCCCAAAGGTTTCTTTCATGATTCAGATAGAACGTACAATTTTAAACAGCTTTCCAATATACTTCAATTATTAAAATTGCTTCATACTCTTCTTATCCTTTGCTGAAGGAACATCATTGCACTACTGCCAGCTGCTGGACAAATCTAGTCAGCCAATCACAAGAGACAAATGTGTGCAGGCACCAATTAGCAGCAGCTCCCACTGGTGTAGTATATGTGTGGATTCTTTTACAACAAGGGATACCAAGAGAACAAAGCACATTTGAAAATAGAAGTGAATTTAAAAGTGTATGAAAATGACCTACTCTATTGGAATCATGCAGGTTTAATGCTGACTTTTCTATCCCTTTAATAATAAAAAGTACATTATTTTGGGGAAGAACATAGGAATGGAAAACATGCATTTTGTGCATCATCTTTTACAATTTAGCTCACAAGAAAAAAACTTTCTAATCTTAAAGGGACACTAAACCCAAATTTTTTCTTTCATGATTCAGCTAGAGCAGCAATTCACATTTATTGATGCAGAGTAAAAGCATAACAGCTAACACCAGCTGATAAAAGCACTCACGGTTGCGCACTTGGTCACTGCTTGAATCATATAAATACATATGTGCACATATAATACATAAATACATATATACACATATAATACATATACATATGTACACATATAAATACATATATACACATATAATACATAAATACATATGTACACATATAATACATAAATACATATGTACACACATAAATACATAGATACACATATAATATATAAATACATATGTACACATATAAATACATATATACATATGTACACATATAATACATAAATACATATATACACATATAATACATATACATATGTACACATATAACTACATAAATACATATATACACATATAATACATAAATACATATGTACACACATAAATACATATATACACATATAATACATAAATATATATGTACACATATAAATACATAAATACATATATACACATATAATACATAAATACATATGTACACATATAAATACATAAATGCATATTTACACATATAAAACATATATACATATACATACACATACATCTTTAGCAATGTATCTGTATGTGTCTCAATGTAAAAGCCATTTGCCTGCTTTTTTTCTAACACCTGAGATCTCATATCTTTGAGCCCTTATAACTTTTTTGTGCAATTTTTAAAAAAAATTTTATTAGACAGTGTTAATATGAATGAACTGTTCTTTGTAATTTATATGTGAAGTGTTTTGTGCGACTTTTTTGTTTAAGAAAACAGTTAATCAGAGCTCTGAGATTGCGGTAAGGATTGAAGTGTAAAGGGCGATTGCGCTAGCGCAATTTCACTACACTTGTATTATCAGTGAAATTAAAATGGCTCACAAAAGAACTATTGAGCTAGTGAAAAACTGTTTGCACCTCACTTGTAATATTTCCCTAAGTATTTAAATATCAGCAAGGAAAAGGAAAAAAAAACAAATAGAGAAAAAAAAACAAATATCTCTTCTACTAACCAGGAATATAATGTGAGAATTTGTGTAATGATATTTAGGAATAGACAATAGAAGGTATGGACTCATTTTAGGACCTATAACCTCCTCTTTGACACTTCACAAGTAGATGCTGATTCTTTGCAAAACAAAGGCAATTGGTTGTTTTTCTACTAATCCTTGGTACCTCCAGCCTGATATGACTGTCTAATCTCTAGCTACATAAGGCCTTTGTGATGAATTTATGGTCAATATAAAAAACTCTGCAAGGTTTATTTATAACTCATGTAGATGTGAGGGCACCTTACTAACTACATATCTGATCTCTTTACACAATATCACCCTTTTTTAATAGAAAAAAAATAATTTAAAATATAGAAACCAAACTGTTAAAAAAATAAAAAAAATGCCTCTGGCCGCTGTGTTAAACAGTTCCAAAAGCCTTCATTTTAATAATTCTCATGTCCACAATTCTTTGAGTACTGTTTAATTAATTCCTTAAGATACAGATGTTATTAAAAAAAATACTAAGCATCAGATTACAAGTGGAGCTCTCAGAGTTACGTGCAAACAAAAAGGCATTTATCGCAGATGTTTGTGCATGTCAGGTTTTTTTATCCTATTACAAGTTGACAGTAAATGCAATCTCTTGAGCACAATTGAAGTTAACACCTATCAGAGTTTTGATTAAATGTTTTGCAAAACAAAAACACATCAAAATACCTTACAAAGTACAGTTACACTATAATAAAACTATCTGATACAAATTATTAAAAGAAAAACTGCACAGAAAAGTTATAAGGTCTCAAAGGTATGAGATGTCAGGTGGCTTTAACATAGAGTTAGAAACATATATATGTCTAAATAAGAATATGTATGTGTGTGTGTGTATGTCTATTTTTAATAAAGTGTTATAGTGTGTATTTATTGTAAATATTTTACATTCCAATGTTCTGCATTTAGCAAAATATGCTCTAATTCTTGAGATATATATAAATATATATATATATATATATATATATATATATACTAGTCCTAAAGCCCGTTCACACGGGCCGTGTGGTTTATTTTTATTTTTATATTCTCTCTCTCTCTCTGCCCTATCTCTCTCTCTCCCCTCTTTCTCCCCCCTGTCTCTCTCACTCTCTCCCCCTGTCTCTCTCACTCTATCCCCCCTGTCTCTCTCACTCTCACTCCCCTGTCTCACTCTCACTCCCCTGTCTCACTCTCTCTCCCCTGCCTGTCTCTCCTCCCCCCTGTCTCTCTCTCTCTCCCCTGTCTGTCTCTCTCTCTCCCCTCTCTCTCTCTCCCCCCCTGTCTCTCTCTCTCCCCCCTGTCTCTCTCTCTCCCCCCCTGTCTCTCTCACCCTCTCCCCCTGTCTCCCTCTCCCCTGTCTCTCTCACCCTCTCCCCTGTCTCCCTCTCCCCTGTCTCTCTCACCCTCTCCCCTGTCTCCCTCTCCCCTGTCTCTCTCTCCCTCTCCCCTGTCTCCCTCTCCCCTGTCTCCCTCTCCCCTGTCTCTCTCACCCTCTCCCCTGTCTCCCTCTCCCCTGTCTCCCTCTCCCCTGTCTCCCTCTCCCCTGTCTCCCTCTCCCCTGTCTCCCTCTCCCCTGTCTCTCTCTCCCTCTCCCCTGTCTCTCTCTCCCTCTCCCTTGTCCCCCTGTCTCCCTCTCCCCTGTCTCCCTCTCCCCTGTCTCCCTCTCCCCTGTCTCCCTCTCCCCTCTCTCCCCTGTCTCCCTCTCCCCTGTCTCCCTCTCCCCTGTCTCCCTCTCCCCTCTCTCCCTCCCCCCTCTCTCCCCTGTCTCCCTCTCCCCTCTCCCCTGTCTCCCTCTCCCCTGTCTCCCTCTCCCCTGTCTCCCTCTCTCCCTCTCCCCTGTCTCCCTCTCCCCTGTCTCCCTCTCCCCTGTCTCCCTCTCCCCTGTCTCCCTCTCCCCTGTCTCCCTCTCCCCTGTCTCTCTCACCCTCTCCCCTGTCTCCCTCTCCCCTGTCTCTCTCTCCCTCTCCCCTGTCTCCCTCTCCCCTGTCTCCCTCTCCCCTCTCACCCTCTCCCCGGTCTCCCTCTCCCCTGTCTCCCTCTCCCCTGTCTCCCTGTCTCCCTCTCCCCTGTCTCTCTCACCCTCTCCCCTGTCTCCCTCTCCCCTGTCTCCCTGTCTCCCTCTCCCCTGTCTCCCTCTCCCCTGTCTCCCTCTCCCCTCTCACCCTCTCCCCTGTCTCCCTCTCCCCTGTCTCCCTCTCCCCTGTCTCCCTCTCCCCTCTCACCCTCTCCCCTGTCTCCCTCTCCCCTGTCTCCCTCTCCCCTGTCTCCCTCTCCCCTGTCTCCCTCTCTCCCTCTCCCCTGTCTCCCTCTCCCCTGTCTCCCTCTCCCCTGTCTCCCTCTCCCCTGTCTCCCTCTCCCCTGTCTCCCTCTCTCCCTCTCCCCTGTCTCCCTCTCCCCTGTCTCCCTCTCTCCCTCTCCCCTGTCTCCCTCTCCCCTGTCTATCTCACCCTCTCCCCTGTCTCCCTCTCCTCTGTCTCCCTGTCTCCCTCTCCCCTGTCTCCCTCTCCCCTGTCTCCCTCTCCCCTGTCTCCCTCTCCCCTGTCTCCCTCTCCCCTGTCTCCCTCTCCCCTGTCTCTCTCACCCTCTCCCCTGTCTCCCTCTCCCCTGTCTCCCTCTCCCCTGTCTCCCTCTCCCCTGTCTCTGATCAGCTGCTTTCAACGGCTATTTGCGTGCGCGTGCGCAGGGTGCGAGGGTGCGTGCGCATTCTGCAAGGGGGATCTCATGTCAACGATTAGTTGCGTGCGCGTGGGTTCGCGTGCGCATGTGAGTGCGAGGGTGCGTGCGCATTCTGCAAGGGGGATCTCATGTGTCGCGGTGAAAGTTTTGTCAGCTACGCTAAGTGGGTGCGAGGGTGGTGCGTGCGCATTCAGCAAGGGGGGTCAAAGTGCTCACATCAGTTTCAAGGGGGGTCAAAGTGCTGACATCAGTTTTTTTTTTCAGCTACAATCTTGCTAAGTGGGTGCGAGAGTGCGCGCGTACGAAGTATCAACAGCTGGCCAAGGGTGCGCGTGCGATCAGCGGCAAGAGTTTGTCTGAACTGCGCATGACGGCTTTAGACAAACTCTTGTCTTTTATAATATAGGATGTATATACAGAGAAAGTCCAGCACTCACTTACAAGCTCTCAGCTTCGATTTAAAAGTAAAATGGAAAGGTTGGTTACCGCATCTGGCCACATGGGACAAGCCCAGGTACCACGTCAAGGTTCTTTTCAATACCTGGGACCCTAAAACATTAAAACAGCCACACAATGCAAGCTCTCAAATCCATATATATATTTTCTTCTATGTGAAGAACATTGAAATATGAAATATTCGTATTTGCATGTCGGGTTAGAGCACTTGAGAATATGTGATCAGGCTTTTTCCACTTTATTGCCCCATTGACTTCAATAGGAGAATATGTTAATGCATTTGATATTCTAGTTTCGGCTTTTTGTGTCAATCAGGTTAATGCTTTTGTTAAAACTATTTACTTTCAAATTTTAATACAAGTGTTACTCGCCGTCCGCAAAAAACATACTTTTAGTGGGAACGTTAAATACCTCTCCACTTTGTAATTTGACCCTAAGTTTCTTGTTTAAACAACTTAAATATTCAGCAGAAATAAATCACTCAGTATGATATCACATTACAGTATAAGAGGAGATCCAGCACTTAAAGGGACAGTCAAGTCCAAAAAACACTTTCATGATTTAAATAGGGCATACCATTTTAAACAACTTTCCAATTAACTTTTATCACCAAATTTGCTTTGTTCCTTTGGTATTCTTAGTTGAAAGCTAAACCTATGAGGTTCATATGCTAATTTCTTAGACCTTGAAGGCCACCTTGAAGGCCACCTCTAAACTGAATGCATTTTGACCACTAGAGAGCATTAGCTCATGTGTTTCATATATATAACATTGCGCTCATGCACGTAAAGTTACCCTGGAGTGAGCACTGATTGGCTAACATGCAAGTCTATCAAATGAACTGAAATAAGGGGCAGTTTGCAGAGGCTTAGATACAAGGTAATTACAGAGGTAAAAATTATATTTATATAACTGTGTCGGTTATGCAAAACTGGGTAATGGGTAATAAAGGGATTATCTATCTTTTTAAACAACAAAAATTCTGGTGTTGACTGTCCCTTTAAGTATTTTTAAGCTATCTCCTTTACTAACTTAATTTGTGCCCTACCTAGGGAATCTCCGCACTAAACCCTAAATCTCTCCTGGAGCTGAAATCTTTGACTTACAATACATATGGGTAATATTGGCTATTTAATAACAACATGCATCATGTTATCTCTAGAAACAAACAAAAGCTCTCCCTGTAACCATTTGTAAACAACATCTTACCTTATCTGACATGAGCAGAACTTGATATGTAATGCTAAGGATCCTCACCTACAGAGCAGTATATAAACGCTCTCCCTGGAACCTTTTGTAAACAACATCTTACCTTATCTGACATGAACAGAACTTGATATGTAATGCTAAGGATCCTCACCTACAGAGCAGTATATAAACGCTCTCCCTGTAACCTTTTGTAAGCAACATCTTACCTTATCTGACATGAGCAGAACTTGATATGTAATGCTAAGGATCCTCACCTACAGAGCAGTATATAAACGCTCTCCCTGGAACCTTTTGTAAACAACATCTTACCTTATCTGATATGAGCAGAACTTGATATGTAATGCTAAGGATCCTCACCTACAGAGCAGTATATAAACGCTCTCCCTGGAACCTTTTGTAAACAACATCTTACCTTATCTGATATGAGCAGAACTTGATATGTAATGCTAAGGATCCTCACCTACAGAACAGTATATAAACGCTCTCCCTGTAACCTTTTGTAAACAACATCTTACCTTATCTGACATGAGCAGAACTTGATATGTAATGCTAAGGATCCTCACCTACAGAGCAGTATATAAACGCTCTCCCTGGAACCTTTTGTAAACAACATCTTACCTTATCTGATATGAGCAGAACTTGATATGTAATGCTAAGGATCCTCACCTACAGAGCAGTATATAAACGCTCTCCCTGTAACCTTTTGTAAACAACATCTTACCTTATCTGACATGAGCAGAGCTTGATATGTAATGCTAAGGATCCTCACCTACAGAGCAGTATATAAACGCTCTCCCTGGAACCTTTTGTAAGCAACATCTTACCTTATCTGACATGAGCAGAACTTGATATGTAATGCTAAGGATCCTCACCTACAGACAGTATATAAACGCTCTCCCTGTAACCTTTTGTAAGCAACATCTTACCTTATCTGACATGAGCAGAACTTGATATGTAATGCTAAGGATCCTCACCTACAGAGCAGTATATAAACGCTCTCCCTGGAACCTTTTGTAAACAACATCTTACCTTATCTGACATGAGCAGAACTTGATATGTAATGCTAAGGATCCTCACCTACAGAGCAGTATATAAACGCTCTCCCTGGAACCTTTTGTAAACAACATCTTACCTTATCTGACATGAGCAGAACTTGATATGTAATGCTAAGGATCCTCACCTACAGAGCAGTATATAAACGCTCTCCCTGTAACCTTTTGTAAACAACATCTTACCTTATCTGACATGAGCAGAACTTGATATGTAATGCTAAGGATCCTCACCTACAGAGCAGTATATAAACGCTCTCCCTGTAACCTTTTGTAAGCAACATCTTACCTTATCTGACATGAGCAGAACTTGATATGTAATGCTAAGGATCCTCACCTACAGAGCAGTATATAAACGCTCTCCCTGTAACCTTTTGTAAGCAACATCTTACCTTATCTGACATGAGCAGAACTTGATATGTAATGCTAAGGATCCTCACCTACAGAGCAGTATATAAACGCTCTCCCTGGAACCTTTAGTAAACAACATCTTACCTTATCTGACATGAGCAGAACTTGATATGTAATGCTAAGGATCCTCACCTACAGACAGTATATAAACGCTCTCGCTGTAACCTTTTGTAAACAACATCTTACCTTATCTGACATGAGCAGAACTTGATACGTAATGCTAAGGATCCTCACCTACAGAGCAGTATATAAACGCTCTCCCTGTAACCTTTTGTAAGCAACATCTTACCTTATCTGACATGAGCAGAACTTGATATGTAATGCTAAGGATCCTCACCTACAGAGCAGTATATAAACACTCTCGCAATCCTCTTTAGATCAATTTAAATCTAAATATTTCCCAGTTCCATCTGCTAGAGTGATCCCACAGCTTAAAGGCTTCTTCACTATAGAGAATATCCAATTCAGTAGAGAGTGATTTCACAATAAACCAATAAATATCATTTCAAATATAGTATCAACATATTCTATATTTTCTTTCAAGATTGAGGAAGAGCAGCAATTTTCTAATTTACTAAAATGATCAATTTTTATTTGTTCTTTCGTATCTTTATTCGTATAGCAGGAATGTAAGGTAAATGTAGCCACCAATCAGCAAGCGCTACCCAGGGTGCTAAGCTTACATCCCTGCATCTTCAAATAAAGATACCAAGAAAATGAATACAAATTGATAATAGGAGTAAATTAGAAAGCTGCTTAAAATTGCATGCTCTATCTGTATCAGAATTGCATGTCCCTTTAAGTTTAGTGACAATTAGAACAAATGGAAATCAGTGAACAGAGAAATTTGGACCATCAGATCCAATGGATGATGAGGTATTTGCAGGTGCCTGATTTAATGATAGATTGTTTTTTATTTGCACATACTATTGTGATTGCATTAGACACAGCCCTTTTGCACACATACGATTGTGATTGCATTAGACACAGCCCTTTTGCACACATACGATTGTGATTGCATTAGACACAGCCCTTTTGCACACATGGTATTGTGATTGCATTAGACACTGCCCTTTTGCACACATACGATTGTGATTGCATTAGACACAGCCCTTTTGCACACATACGATTGTGATTGCATTAGACACAGCCCTTTTGCACACATACGATTGTGATTGCATTAGACACAGCCCTTTTGCACACATGGTATTGTGATTGCATTAGGCACAGCCCTTTTGCACACATGGTATTGTGATTGCATTAGACACAGCCCTTTTGCACACATGGTATTGTGATTGCATTAGACACAGCCCTTTTGCACACATGGTATTGTGATTGCAATAGACCCAGCCCTTTTACACACATGGTATTGTGATTGCATTAGACACAGCCCTTTTGCACACATGGTATTGTGATTGCATTAGACACAGCCCTTTTGCACACATAGTATTGTGATTGCATTAGACACAGCCCTTTTGCACACATGGTATTGTGATTGCATTAGACACTGCCCTTTTGCACACATGGTATTGTGATTGCATTAGACACAGCCCTTTTGCACACATAGTATTGTGATTGCATTAGACACAGCCCTTTTGCACACATAGTATTGTGATTGCATTAGACACAGCCCTTTTGCACACATGGTATTGTGATTGCATTAGACACAGCCCTTTTGCACACATGGTATTGTGATTGCAATAGACACAGCCCTTTTGCACACATGGTATTGTGATTGTATTAGACACAGCCCTTTTGCACACATGGTATTGTGATTGCATTAGACACAGCCCTTTTGCACACACATAGTATTGTGATTGCATTAGACACAGCCCTTTTGTACACATGGTATTGTGATTGCATTAGACACAGCCCTTTTGCACACATGGTATTGTGATTGCATTAGACACAGCCCTTTTGCACATATGGTATTGTGATTGCATTAGACACAGCCCTTTTGTACACATGGTATTGTGATTGCATTAGACACAGCCCTTTTGCACACATGGTATTGTGATTGCATTAGGCACATCCCTTTTGCACACATGGTATTGTGATTGCATTAGACACAGCCCTTTTGCACACATACCGCTAGATTAAAAGTTCTGCGGCCAAAGGGGTGCGTTAGCTACGTGTGCTTTTTTTTCTCCCGCACCTTTTAAATACCGCTGGTATTTAGAGTTCACAGAAGGGCTGCGTTAGACTCCAAAAAGGGAGCGTAGAGCATAATTTACCGCCACTTCAACTCTCAATACCAGTGGTGCTTACGGACGCGGCGAGCTTCAAAAACGTGCTTGTGCACAATTCCCCCATAGGAAATAATGGGGCCGTTTGAGCTGAAAAAAAACCTAACACCTGCAAAAAAGCAGCGTTCAGCTCCTAACGCAGCCCCATTGTTTCCTATGGGGAAACACTTCCTAAGTCTGCACCTAACACCCTAACATGTACCCCGAGTCTAAACACCCCTAACCTTATTAACCCCTAATCTGCCACCCCCGCTATCGCTGACCCCTGCATATTATTATTAACCCCTAATCTGCCGCTCCGTACACTGCCGCAACCTACGTTATCCCTATGTACCCCAAATCTGCTTCCCCTAACCCCCGCCGACCCCTATATTATATTTATTAACCCCTAATCTGCCGCCCCCAACGTCGCCGCTACATACCTACAATTATTAACCCCTAATTTGCCAACCGGACCTCGCCGCTACTATAATAAATGTATTAACCCCTAATCCGCCTCACTAGCCCTATAATAAATAGTATTAACCCCTAATCTGCCCTCCCAAACATCACCGACACCTAATTAAAAGTATTAACCCCTAATCTGCTGACCAGACATCACCGCTACTCTAATAAATTTATTAACCCCTAAAGCTAACTCTAACCCTAACACTAACACCCCCCTAAGTTAAATATAATTATTATCTAACAAAATAAATTAACTCTTATTAAATAAATTAATCCTATTTAATGCTATATACTTACCTGTAAAACAAACCCTAATATAGCTACAATATAAATTATAATTATATTGTAGCTATTTTAGGATTTGTATTTATTTTACAGGCAACTTTGTATTTATTTTAACCAGGTACAATAGCTATTAAATAGTTATTAACTATTTAATAGCTACCTAGTTAAAATAATTACAAAATGACCTGTTAAATAAATCCTAACCTAAGTTACAATTAAACCTAACACTACACTATCAATAAATTAATTAAATAAACTACCTACAATTATCTACAATTAAACCTAACACTACACTATCAATAAATAAGTTAAATACAAATAAATACACTAAAGTGCAAAAAATAAAAAAAGAACTAAGGTACAAAAAATAAAAAAATATTTACAAACATTATAAAAATATTACAACATTTTTAAGCTAATTACACCTACTCTAAGCTCCAAAATAAAATAACAAAGCCCCCCAAAATAAAAAAATGCCCTACCCTAGTCTAAAATAAAAATAGAAAAGCTCTTTTACCTTACCAGCCCTTAAAAGGGCCTTTTGTGGGGCATGCCCCAAAGAATTCTGCTCTTTTGCCTGTAAAAAAAAAACATACAATACCCCCCTACATTACAACCCACCACCCACATACCCCTAATCTAACCCAAACCCCCTTAAATAAACCTAACACTAAGCCCCTGAAGGTCTTCCTACCTTGTCTTCACCACGCCGGGTATCACCGATCGGTCCAGAGGAGGCTCTGAAGTCTTCATCCAAGCCCAAGCGGGGGCTGAAGAGATCCATCATTGGCCTGAAGAGGTCCATCATCGGGCTGAAGTCTTGATCCAAGTGGCAGCTGAAGAGGTCCATCATCGGGGCTGAAGTCTTCTATCAAGCGGCGGCTGAAGAGGTCCATCATCGGGGCTGAAGTCTTCTATCAAGCGGCATCTTCAATCTTCTTTCTTCCGGATCCATCTTCATTCCGCCGATGTGGAACATCCATCCTGCCCGACGACTTCCCGACGAATGACGGTTCCTTTAAATGACGTCATCCAAGATGGCGTCCCTCAAATTCCTATTGGCTGATAGGATTCTATCAGCCAATCGGAATTAAGGTAGGAAAATTCTGATTGGCTGATGGAATCAGCCAATCAGATTGAGCTCGCATTCTATTGGCTGTTCCGATCAGTCAATAGAATGCGAGCTCAATCTGATTGGCTGATTGGATCAGCCAATCGGATTGAACTTGATTCTGATTGGCTGATTACATCGGCCAATCAGAATTTTCCTACGTTAATTCCGATTGGCTGATAGAATCCTATCAGCCAATCGGAATTTGAGGGATGCCATCTTGGATGACGTCCCTTAAAGGAACCGTCATTCGTCGGGAAGTCGTCGGGCAGGATGGATGTTCCGTGTCGGCAGGATGAAGATGGATCCGGAAGAAAGAAGATTGAAGATGCCGCTTGATAGAAGACTTCAGCCCCGATGATGGACCTCTTCAGCCGCTGCTTGATAGAAGACTTCAGCCCAGATGATGGACCTCTTCATCTGCCACTTGGATCAAAACTTCAGCCCGATGATGGACCTCTTCAGCCCGATGATGGATCTCTTCAGCCCCCGCTTGGGCTTGGATGAAGACTTCAGAGCCTCTTCTGGACCGATCGGTGATACCCGGCGTGGTGAAGACAAGGTAGGAAGATCTTCAGGGGCTTAGTGTTAGGTTTATTTAAGGGGGGTTTGGGTTAGATTAGGGGTATGTGGGTGGTGGGTTGTAAATGTTGGAGGGGGTATTGTATGTTTTTTTTTACGGGCAAAAGAGCTGAATTCTTTGGGGCATGCACCGCAAAAGGCCCTTTTAAGGGCTGGTAAGGTAAAAGAGCTTTTCTATTTTTATTTTAGAATAGGGTAGGGCATTTTTTTATTTTGGGGGGCTTTGTTATTTTATTATGGGGCTTAGAGTAGGTGTAATTAGCTTAAAATTGTTGTAATATTTTTATAATCTTTGTAAATATTTTTTTATTTTTTGTAACTTAGTTCTTTTTTTATTTTTTGTACTTTAGTTAGTGTATTTATTTGTATTTAATTTATTTATTGATAGTGTAGTGTTAGGTTTAATTGTAGATAATTGTAGGTAGTTTATTTAATTAAATTATAACTATTTAATAGCTATTGTACCTGGTTAAAATAAATACAAAGTTGCCTGTAAAATAAATATAAATCCTAAAATAGCTACAATGTAATTATAATTTATATTGTAGCTATATTAGGGTTTATTTTAGAGGTAAGTATTTAGCTTTAAATAGGATTAATTTATTTAATAAGAGTTAATTTATTTTGTTAGATTTAAATTATATTTAATTTAGGGGGGTGTTAGGGTTAGGGTTAGACTTAGCTTTAGGGGTTAATACATTTATTAGAGTAGCGGCGAGGTCTGGTCGGCAGATTAGGGGTTAATACTTGAAGGTAGGTGTCGGTGATGTTAGGGAGGGCATATTAGGGGTTAATACTATTTATTATAGGGTTATTGAGGTGGGAGTGTGGCGGATTAGGGGTTAATAACTTTATTATAGTAGCGGTGAGGTCCGGTCGGCAGATTAGGGGTTAATAATTGTAGGTAGGTGGTGGCGAAGTTGGGGGCGGCAGATTAGGGGTTAATAAATATTATGTAGGGGTCGGCAGTGTTAGGGGCAGCAAATTAGGGGTACATAAGGATAATGTAGGTCGCGGCGGTGTGCGGTCGGCAGATTAGGGGTTAAAATTTTTTATTAAAGTGGCGCAATGTGGGGGGGCCTCGGTTTAGGGGTACATAGGTAGTTTATGGGTGTTAGTGTACTTTAGAGAACAGTACTTAAGAGCTTTATGAACCGGCGTTAGCCCAGAAAGCTCTTAACTCCTGGCTTTTCTCTGCGGCTGGAGTCTTGTTGTTAGATTTCTAACGCTCACTTCAGCCAAGACTCTAAATACCGGCGTTAGAAAGATCCAATGGAAAAGATAGGATACGCAAATGGCGTAGGGGGATCTGCGGTATGGAAAAGTCGCGGCTGCAAAGTGAGCGTTAGACCCTTTCCTGACTGACTCTAAATACCAGCGGTAGCCCAAATCCAGCGTTAGGAGCCCCTAACGCTGGTTTTGACGGCTAACACCAAACTCTAAATCTAGGCGATAGTATTGTGATTGGTACAATGAGGGTTGTACCATTATAGGTATAATGTAAATTGTTTCGCTTGTGAGGTATTTGGGTTTGTCTGATGAGGGGGCCTAAGCTGTCCCGAAACATCACAATTAATAAAATAATTTGCCTTACTCAAGTGTCTAGTGAGTGCTTGTTTTGTGATAAGTCATGAAGATTTATGAGCATCCCAGCAGTTGGGACTATAATTGTGAGAGTGCACATTTGTGTGGATAGGTTTATATATATTTACAGTATATATACTTTATGTATGTGTTGGTATATATATATGTATCATATTGTTTGAGTGTAATTCTTGTGAACCCCTCAGGGGACCTTTTTACATTTTAAGTGTAAATATTATTTAGCTAATGCGCATTGTGTACTTCCTTTTATTTGAAATATTATCATTGACAACTGTGCTTCTAGGAAACAGCCTGTCTCCCAGAACAAAGAAACAACACACAGATTGAAGAAGTGGATATTTAAACTCTTTAAACTGACAGGTTGACAGGTTTTGCATGGATTTTCTGTTGTATTGCTTTTGTGTGTGCAGTTATATTTATCTATTTATTTTCATATTAATATATATATATATATACAGTGGATATAAAAAGTCTACACACCCCTGTTAAAATGTCAGGTTTCTGTGATGTAAAAAAATGAGACAAAGATGAATCATTTCAGAACTTTTTCCACCTTTAATGTGACCTATAAACTGTACAACTCAAATGAAAAACAAACTGAAATCTTTTAGGTAAAGAGAAATAAAAATAAAAAAATAAAATAATATGGTTGCATAAGTGTGAACACCCTTTTATAACTGGCGATGTAGCTGTGTTTAGAATTAAGCAATCACATTCAAAATCATGTTAAATAGTAGTCAGTACACACCTGTCATCATTTAAAGTGCCTCTGATTAACCCCAAATAAAGTTCAGCTGAACTTTAGAAACTCCTGCCTGACAAGACTATACGTTGGCGTAATTATGGGGAGTAATTGGCGTGAAAGCCGCCATTGCTCTATGTCGTCATAGAGGAGTCCTCCATTTCTAGTTTTTAGCCGCAATATCTACAAGACCAATATTACTTGTATTCAGACATGGCAGAGTTTGTTTTGAGCCGGATCGCCGAAGCGATGGAATCTTGCAGAGCGGCACTTGTGGATGTATTAGATGAGGCTTTTAGCTTACCCACTACTCACACCGCCACCTATGATTCCCAGACTGTTTGGATAGCCCAGTGTAACGGTATAGCAGATCTACTAATAGAGCCGGCACTCGATATACCACGAGGCAATGCAGAAGAGGTTGGGAGAATCAATATGCCAGATGACAGCAAAGAACTGAAAACTTTGAATAAGCCATACGATTTGCATTGGGAGGTCCTATTTAATATTTTAAAGGTACCTACACTGGCAGATATACCTCAGAGAAGCGGAATGGGTATATGGGAGCGATGTTTTCATACGGCCCTTGCCTATAGCCCAATCTACCAGAGCGCTCTTGGGGGACAGAGTCCGTCTAGGGATGAGAACTTCCTTCAGTCCCGCTATGCTGATATCCCTTCTACATTGGATGATGGGAGAAAGGGAATAGGCTAACTGCTTTCAGCGAGGTGAACTTCACTGTCACAGATTGCCGGACTTGCTATACGCAATCTGATCTGCTGATCTCACCTTACCTTACTTTTTTTTTTCTTCTATGCAATATGAAGGACAATAGCCGGTCCTCAGGGACCTTCTTATAAGCCTGTAAACTATTCATTCTTTTTCATAATGCAGCCCTAAATAGTTAATTTGTAGTTCTGTGTTAGTTAGGATTATGTGTTATCTATTGATATAAATTCTAATAACACTAGTTCTCACATCCTGAGACTCATATATTGATACCTTTATGTTTTTCTTGAAATATAAATCTCTACAGGTTGTATAAAGCAGATTACTATGATATATAGGCTCACATTTGAGTTTGAAAGATAAAATAGTTATGCAGCTGCATATCTTCCTATATGAGGATCTTAATAACTAAATGTTTCAGGTTATACTAGCTAGCCTTTTACTATGAACACAGTTAGTTGATGAACCTTGCGCAAATGGACTTTCTGGATCTGTGTCGTCTATTTCAGCTTAATAACCTACAGTATGAAAGCTACTAGCTCAATTTACAAATTGACTCTCTAAGCTTGCCCACCAATTTTGCATATGCCTGTTTATATAGCAGTACTGTACAGGGAAGTTAACACTCTGACGTTTGCTAGTCATTATTGTTTTAGGCCTGTAGTTATATGCAGATGTTGTCTGGACAACTGAAGATTATGTCAAGTATGGTGTGATTGTGTTCTTCAACTAATATATTAATATTGCACCTGTTGTGCACCTATACTGCAACAATAAGTTTATAGTTAAGTATAATTCAGTACTGCTAGGCTTCCAAGTTGTGTGCAATAGCTAATACTGTTCATATGTTATATCATCCTTTGACATGGGAGCTGGTGTGCTGCCTACGGCCGGGGCGGCATATCTTAACCCTTGTGCTTATTGAAGTTAAAGTTAACTTTAGAACGTATATATTCTAAAATACTATATAAACATTTACTGCTTTCTTTAAGATGTATCCAGGTACAAATTTCTCGATGCTTACTGTATGTGTAAATACTTTTCCAAAACAAATCGGATAGCCTTTAATTGTTTACACCTGAACACCCATCAGTTAAGTCACTTAGGTTAGTTGTGAATTTTCTCTCTTCACAGTTCTATTTAAATAGCCTTGAACTAATTGTTGGTTGGCCCCGAGTCCCCCCTAAGGGCCCCCCCTTAGTATTTGTTTAGTACCTAAACTCAGGAACGCAGATTCCCTTTAATTACCCTGCCATTTAACAAATGGCTACCATAATATAACGGCTAGTAATATTCCTATTTCTATATATACTTGATAGTTATACATGCTTATGGTTGAATATAGACCCAAGGGCTTTACAGTGGCCCTATATATTAATTTGGAAAATTTTAGGTCACTTTATTGGGCTCTAATAACCACATCGGTAGAATTTTAATGCTAGCATTCTCTCTGACTTTAAGCTTTGAAATGTATGTTTTTATCTATGCTCTATCATATGGAGCTAATAGGTGGTTTATGTACAGTACTGCATATCACTGTTGTTTGCCCTTACGGGTTGAGGGCTTATGTAAATGTTTATCTTGTACTGATCTATATATTACCTCAATAAAAAATTATTATTTAAAAAAAAAAAAGGTATCGCTCAGGAGAAGGGTACAAAAGAATTTCCAAGGCATTAGATATACCATGGAACACAGTGAAGACAGTCATCATCAAGTGAAGAAAATATGGTGCAACAGTGACACTACCAAGAACTGGATTTCCCTCCAAAATTGATGAAAAGACGAGAAGAAAACTGGTCTGGGAGGCTGCCAAGAGGCCTACAGCAACATTAAAGGAGCTGCAGGAATATCTGGCAAGTACTGGCTGTGTGGTACACGTGACAACAATCGCCTGTATTCTTCATATGTCTGAGCTATGGAGTAGAGTGGCAAGATCAAAGCCTTTTCTTATGAAGAAACACATCCAAGCCAGGCTACATTTTGCAACAACACATCTGAAGTTTCCCAAAAGCATGTTGCAAAAAGTGTTCTGGTCTGATGAAACCAAAGTTGAACTTTTTGGCCATAATTCCAAAAGATTTGTTTGGTGCAAAAACAACACTGCATATCACCAAAAGAACACCATACCCATAGTGAAGCATGGTGGTGTCAGCATCATGCTTTGGGGCTGTTTTTCTTCAGCTGGAACTGGGACCTTAGTCAAGGTAGATGGAAATATGAACAGTTCCAAATACCAGTCAATATTGGCACAAAACCTTCAGGCTTCTGCTAGAAAGCTGAACATGACGAGGAACTTCATCTTTCAGCATGACAACGACCCAAAGCATACGTCCAAAACAACAAAGGAATGGCTTCACCAGAAGAAGATTAAAGTTTTGGGATGGCCCAGCCAGAGCCCAGACCTGAATCCAATTCAAAATCTGTAGGGTGATCTGAAGAGGGCTGTGCACAGGAGATGCCCTCGCATTCTGACAGATTTAGAGTGTTTTTGCAAAGAAGAGTGGGCAAATCTTGTCACAAAAATCTGACATTTTAACAGGGGTGTGTAGACTTTTTATATCCATATATATATATATATATATATATATATATATATATATATAGATAGATAGATAGATAGATAGATAGATAGATAGATAGATAGATAGATAGATAGATAGATAGTATACATATAAAGTATATATAGTATATACATATATATATATATATATATATATATATAATACAAGTAAAGGTTAACAGTTCCTTCCAAAATTAGTATCCCAGGTTAAAGTTATACAAAGGGGATACAATTGTAAAATCAAAGTCACAGTGACAGGAAACCAAAAGGATACGCTCCTATGGGCAAAGTCGACACTCCAGAAACTCCCCTATACAGTAGTTTGTTACAGAATGTCCAAGAATAAGAGACCATATAAATGATCCACTTTCAAGCTCCATAGAAAGGCTCTGGTGGTGAAAAACAACAGAGATATACTCCAGCAGTCAAACAGACCTAGACTCAACGCAATATGGCCCGGGCTCTGTCCTCATTAAGGTCAATCCTTGTGAAGCTTTTTACATGCAACCTTCGTTCAAACCTGGTATCCCGCTATGCAGGAGGGGGTGTGTTGTGAGACGTGAAATGTTACGTAGCTCGGCTGGTCCAATTGGCTATGCGTGGCAAACCAGCATTGAGGGATCACTGTCACCAGACTCCAGAGCTTGACAAACAGTTTCTGCTGCCCAGTAAATAGATAGTCAAAGTAGTAGAAAAAGCAGATAACGGTTAACAGTTAAAAACAATAATTTTCTTTATTAACAATGTGGTTAAAAGACATCCATGAAACACATAGAAACCATCAGCAGTTACAAGATATCCGCTAACATGTTTCAGCCCTCAGGCCATAATCATAGCTAATGGATAATACACCTGTGCACCTTAAAAGCAACAGGGATAATCCTGATTGGTTAAGAACAAAAGAGAACTGTGATGCAAGTATATACGTAACAAATTTACAATATCAATATACTATATCTTACTTAGCCTGTCCTAGATAGAGGAACAAATAGTAGTACAAACTAAGAGATATGTTACGCATAGTAGACTAAAACTCTCTCTCTCTCTCTCTCTCTCTATATATATATATATATATATATATATATATAATATATATATATATATATATATATATATATAGAGAGAGAGAGAGAGAGAGAGAGAGAGAGAGAGAGACAGCATCAACAAAATACAGCAAAAAACGGCAAAAAACTATTATTGGCATAGAAAAAAGCCAATACACATAAATGTAACATTACATAGCAGAGGTAAAGATGTTAATAACATAAAAGGTTTTACAGTCAGTGTGATTAACATAGTAAAAAACATTGTAAAAAATTAGCAGAGCCATGATAGCCTGTAAAAATGAGCACAACTACTGTATATGTCCATCCCAACTTATGCAGGGTAACACTTATTTCAGCTACTCTAGTAAAAATTATTAAACTTGCTGATCAAAAGATATTATTATTGATGTTAAATAATTGAGTTAATAATAGTATCAATGACTTGCTAAAATGCCATGTAATTAGTTTCTCATAGCTGGGCAAATATGTAATCTGTGTTTTCAGCCATGAATACCCACTTGGGTACAAACAGAGGCTAATAAAAGCTCATAAGAAAACCAAATATGTGAAAGCAGAATAAACTACACAAACCAAATGGACTGCATAAAGACTACAGGAAGACTAGCTGCGGAAGTGGAAGAATGTAGAGAACTCAGCATAGCATAGATCAACTAATTAATACTATTGCCAGTAGTTAATAAGATCATATTCAGAATTCAGACCGGTGGGTACCCGGGTCTGAAGCTTGAAAATCCAATACATCTTCCTCTTCTGCAGCAGTCTATCCCTATCCCCACCTCTAGGTGGACACATCACCCTTTCTATAGCCTGCCATCTGAGAGTAGTTTTACTTTTATGGTGGCACCTTGCAAAGTTTTGTACAATGGTGTGGTTGCTTGGCCGGCTTGTATAGTAGATAGGTGGTTCAGAATACATACTTTTACCTCATTGGTAGTAAGGCCTACGTACTGAAGGTGACAAATGACACAACTCAATACATAGATTGCATACACTGAAGTACATTTGAGGCAGCTCTCAATGGGGGAGGTTCCACCAGTAACTTCCTATTTAAATCTGTCAGAGGCTAAAACATATTCACATACTCTGTACTTCTGTAAACATTTGAATAACCTCTTATGTGTTAACCAAGAGCTGACAGGTCTATTGAGATTAGGGAGGACAGAGGGAGATAAAAGGTTACGCAATGTTGTAGTTCTTCTGTAAGAACATCGTAAACCCTGAGAAACACAGTTCTCCATCTTGTCATCTGCAGCTAGAAATGTAAAATATTTTTGACAATATTGAAGAATTCAGTATACTCTTTACTATATTCGGTTATGAAGGTAACACCTTTGCACTTTTTACTTATATCCCTATCTGCCTGTCTATCATGTCTACTTGTTTCTCAGCTCTAGAGATGTCAATCATGTCTACTTGTTTCTCAGCTCTAGAGATGTCAATCATGTCTACTTGTTTCTCAGCTCTAGAGATGTCAATCATGTCTACTTGTTTCTCAGCTCTAGAGATGACACTATCATGATAACCCCTTTCTTTGAGTCTCAGTTTAAGATTTTGTAAATTAAGTTTATATGTTTCTGCTATTGAACAGTTCCTTTTTACCCTTATAAATTGACCTTTGGCCACTGCGAATGGAACATGCTTAGGGTTGCAACTCTTTGCATGCAACAGGGCATTGCCCATTGTTGGTTTCCTGTAAATATCAGTTATAATCTTCCCATTCGGTGTTCCATTAAAGGTAATATCAAGGACATTGATGACATTGTTTTTCAGTTTACTAGTAAATTGCAAACCAATCAAATTATGGTTCAAATATTCAACAAATTGGGCAAATTCAGACTCTGTACCTTGCCAGATTAATAGCAAATCATCTATATAGCGTTCATATTAATTAATCAAATGTCTAAAGGGATTTCTATTTCCATAGATGTGGGACAGCTCGCACCAACCCATAAACAGGTTGGCGTATGAGGGGGCAAATTTCGCCCACATAGCTGTCCCACACATCTGGAGATAGAAATCCCCCTTAAAATTAAAGTCGTTATGAGTAAGTAGGAACCTTAGTATTTTCAGAATGTAATGCTGGAAATTGTCTGAAAAATTAGAATGATACTTGAGAAAAAAAGCTAAGGCCTCTAATCCTTCTTTGTGTGGAATAGAGGAGTAGAGCTCCACAACATAAATAGTGGCCCATTTAAAGGAGTTGTAATCCCAATTCATACTTTCTAGGAAATTTATACCACTTTTTCTATCTTATATGTAGCTAAACAGATCTGAAACAAATGCTTGCAATAAGCTATCAACCCATTGGGAGACATGTTCGAGTAGGGAACCAATCCCACTGACAATGGGGCGCCCTTTAACATGAGTTAAGGACTTGTGTATTTTGGGCAGGTGGTGTAAGATGGGCACTACAGGATTTTCCACATTTAAGAACTCAAAGGTTCTTTGATTGAAGTGCCCATCTTCCAACCAATCCTCCAAAATGCAAAAAGTTATTTTTGAAAAGCACGAATAGGGTCAGTGGATAGAGAAATGTAATCGTCTGCATTATGTAATTGGTGTAAGGCCTCATTTACAGAGTTCTATCCATGACAACTAAGGAGCCTCCTTTGTCTGCAGAACAGATAACAATATCTGTTCTTTGGTTAATTTTCATGTTGCATCACCAATCTTCTGTTGAGTTTCAACTGGTGAAAACAAGGCTTTTAAATTATGCTGAAAACATCTTGGTAAATTTGGGAATACATTTTCCATTAATCACAATAGATGTAAAGCTGTTCCAGCCCTGAGGAAGCAAATCAACCACAAACTATGATAGCAATATTTGTTCCTCTCATGACATCTCCCAGCAATGCAATTTCCTGTGTTTGTATCTAAAGGGAACTGTCCTCAGACCAGCTACTTCATGTCAGCTGCTTGCTACTTCCTGGCCTTACGCTTTCCTTTTGGTCAGCATGGTGTACTAATTTTTCCACAGGTAGTGATATTTAAGGCTGCTTATCATTTCAGTTACAGCATGTGTCTTGGATAGGAAACTGGGTGCTCTATTCTGAATTAGTTCTTCAAGTTTTGACTCTATGGGGTAGATTTATTAAGAAGCTGATGCTGCTTTCTATGCCCAAGACCTAAGATAAGAATCAGCAGGAAACCTAAGTTAAGTAGCAGCGGTCATAAGACCGTTGCTCCTTAACTTGTCTGCCACCTTTTAAGTGGTGTACTGCAATTATTCCGATCTGATCGGGATGATTGACACCCCCTGCTACCAGCCAAGTGGCCACGAATGTGCAAAAGGAAATGTTTGTGCAATGATAAATGTAGACATTGTATGCTGTCAGTATTTAGCAATGTCGGGCGTACATTATTCACTTCAGAGAATCATGACCAGTGTTCCCTCTAAGGACAGTTTTGTGTGCAGCCCAGCAGTGAAACAGTTAACAAGAGAACCATACCTTGCCATCTGCATTGTGCAGTGTTTGCTAATTGCAGGGTGTGGTTACCTAATTAACTGTTTTACTGCTGGGCCGCACACAAAACTGTCCTTAGAGGGAACACTGATCATGACTGCTTGCCATTTTATAAATCTAACCCAAGGCTTGTTTTCTGGAATGTTCTTTGCTTGAATGTAACATAGCTTGTGGATTGTGTTTCTGTACTGTTCCTGTCTGCTACTTACTAATCCTAGGACTGGACTTTACTTATTTTACATATTCTTATTCTGCTACAATTGCTGCAATTTGCCAACCCTGCTGGTAGATTTTTTCTTGATCTCTACTCTGATTGGTAATGTCTTGGGTTTCACCCTCTGTGCTAGAACAGTGTTACTAACTCACTTCTCAACCTTTAAGACCCTTTCCTGGTTATTTTCACATCAATTGACAGTATATATAGGCCAGTAGAGACCCAGAGGTAGGGGATAATTCTGTAGTCCATCATGGTTATGTTGCTTGGAGCACAAGGTACTCACATCCAGGGTCTAAATTCTAAACTGGATCAAAAGGCTGGAATGTTAAGAAACATTTTTCAAGCAACATGGGCTTTACAGGCAGTATTCATTACAGGCGGAAAGAATGTCACTGCTGGAACAAGCTTACTTAATTAGCATGAAAGATGCTGAACTGTGGCTAAATGAAGTTGAATTATATGCCATTAACTGAAGGAAATAATGTGCTTCACAGTGACTTCTGCAGAGGTTCATGTGATCACATCAAAGATAAGCTAGTATAAAGGGAGATTCCTAACTTCATCTTCCTCAGCATAACGTCTAATACTCAACATCATTGATGCCAGTTAGAGAAAGACATAACCAAGAAGTATCAGTGACCAGTTTTTAGAATGCCTGTAAGATTTACACAGTTGCACATCTGAGTTGTGCAGCTAGTGCTGCTGTTTGGATCAGGGGCTGGTTCCACTCTGAATCATCAGTGCCCTTTATGCCCCAAGCAGAACGTATTTTGTGTATTTAAACCTTTTGCAGGGGTTAAATACACTAAAGAGCAGGGTCAATAGCCATGACATTACATGTTATAATGAATTAAAGCATGTCACTTTTCAACTATAATGGCCCTTTAAGCCAAACCCATGACAAAACTTCTTCTAAGACAACATTTCATGTAATTTTATATAACTATCTGTGGATATTTATTGTGCTTGATACTTCAGGATATCCTGTCTAACAAAAGAAAATCCAGTTTGTATTTCAACTGGGAAATGTCATGCCAAAACCTCTTTTAAATCTAAACTTTACATCACTATCTGATTGCTTGACAAAGAGAAGGATTTTGATTCTTGAATCTTGATTGACTCAAGTGCCTTTAGTATTTTCATGGGTATTTATTGTGCTTAACACCTCAGAGGATATCCTGCCTGACCAAAGAAAATCCCTTTTTAAATTCAAAATGTAAGTGGTCAACTATTGGCACCAGACTCATGACCTCCCATAATGTTCCCAATATCATGACTATAGGGACCCTTCATGCTGAATCCCTAAATTTTGACCTCATAATATCCATTTATCTTCTACTTATACTCAGAATTCTTTACATATGAAGGGCCAGATTACAACTTTTTGTAACACAAGGAGTCTAAACACGATTGTGAGATTGCAGTGTTCTTTACATTTAAATCCATATTGTGACAATCTGTTTAAATTACCACAAATGTGTTTGCACAAACTCACTGTAATTTACACTCCACATATTCTCTATGGGCAGCATTGAGCGGCATTGTCCGCTCGTATTACCAATTAAAAGTAAATGTGATCACTTTAATTCTATTGGCTGATTTGAATTTAAAATCAGCCAATAGAAATGCAAAGGTACCTCATATAAAGCATTCAAAATCCAGTGTGCTTAGGGTGAACTCATGAAGAGGACATCAGGGACAGAAGATCCGAAGATAGGAAGATGGATGAAGATAGAAGACCGCCGCCTGGATTAAGATGGATCACCATCAGGATGAAGCTGAAGCACCACTGGGATGAAGATGGATCGCTGCCACCACATAGGAGCTGGATTCAACTTTGGTGAGTAACATCTTTGGGGGTTTAGTGTTAGGATTTTATTTTAATTTTTTTTGGCAGCAAAAGAGCTAAATGCCATTCTTAGTGAAAATTATTAGAGTAGGGCAATTTTAACAGTAGTTTTTTTTAGATAGCCTTTTTCTGGAGGGGGGAGTGTTACTTGTAGAACGGTAGCGTTTTGTTTTTGTTTTCTTTTAAAGAGCTAAACTACTTTAAGGCAAAGCCCTACAAAAAAAACTTTTAAGGGCTATTGCCGTAGATTAGTGTTAGTATAGTTGTTGTTTTTTTTAGTGTTTTTTTTTTTTTAAATTTGTGCTTTAGTTTTAGAATTATTATTATTATTATCGGTTATTTGTAGAGCGCCAACAGATTCCGCAGTGCTAGAATATGAATAGCTGATTTTTTTTCTTTTTGGTCATTTATTTTTTACTGAAATGGTAGTTCTTTTATGTTCATGTGATGTTAGTTTTTTTTTTCTTCCAGTAAGGTTAGTTTTTTTTTTGGGGGGTGTAACTTAGGGGGTTAGCTGTTAGGGGGTAAGATGTTAGTAGATATTTTGTGGTGGAGATTGTGGGTTTAGGGGTTAATAGTGTAGTGGTGTAGTTTTCAATATGAAGGTGTGGCGGGTTAAGGGTTAAAAATATATTGGAGACATTGCAGTGCTCTATGTCACAGTTAGGGTTTAATAGTGTAGTGGGGACATTGCAGTGGGCTATGTGGCATGTTAGAGGTTAAAAGAGTAGGGGCTTATTGCAATTCAGGTTAACGCATGAGTATGGGTGTTAGTTTTTTTTACACTTTTCTCTTTTCACTGAAGTCTATGGGGGAGTACATTAATGTGGTTACAATATTCTTACCGCTGCTCTTTGCACAAGTCAAATTAGTTCACAAGCAAAAAACATTTACTTTCAAAATGTGTTCTACTCAACAAGCAGAAGTCAAGCAGAGTTAGTATGCGAACAGGAGTGGTAATTACTGCTTTATTTGTAATCTAGCCAAAGTGTGCTCCACTCAACCTAGCCTCTATTATTGCACCTTATGAATTATCCACTGTTTATCAAGATTACAAACTTGTTTAAACAAGATAGTAGACTTCATTCATATATTGATTATAAAGGTATCAATCAGATTGCTATTAATAATTCTTACCCTCTGCCTTTAAACCTAAATCCTTTTAAATATCTATGTAGAGTCACCATTTTACCAAACCTGACCTAAGGGGTGCATACAACTAGTTTGTATCAAAGAGGGAGATAAAAAGAAGACAGCATTTAACACCAGATTTAAGCTCTATGAATATATTTGAATGCAGTTTGGTCCCTGCAACACTGCAACTATCTACTAAATATTTGTCCACAATATCTTTTTTAATTATTTAATTAAATATGCCCTCATCTTCTCCAAATCTATTTTGGAACACATCAAACATGTAGAACAATTTCTATTTCACCTATCCAGTATTTTTGCATGTATTCGATTAGGCTGTTTTATACAGGCATATTTTATTTTCATCCATTTGCTTTGGTTTTAAAGATATGATGATATAAAATCAAAGACAATTAGAATTGTGGAAGGAATGTTTATATATTTTATATGTAACTCTTTGCAACTTTTTTGAGCTAATGAAAGCTAAATATAAATTTCTTGATTAAAATGGCTTTCTTATATTTGTGTTTTTGTATATAAAGAAGCTGAAGAGACAATTCAGTATTTAGTTTCAGAAATAATATGAGATATACTATAATATTCCATCTTTCAATCATATCACATGGTGAACTTTCTAAACAAAACACATTTTTTTATGAGTCAATCACAATCTTTTAAATATATTCACCCAATATCTAGTTTTGAAATCGACTGATTTTGTCAAAATGATTTAAAAAGAAATTGCAATCCAAATTGCCTTCATCCAAAAAAAAGATTAAACCACAAATGTGTTTTGGATTGAAACCTCTTAAAAAAACTTGTTTTTGTTTGTAAGGTCATATAATCTGAATCAAATTTCACAATCTAAACAAAATTACTTACCAGCTCAATATATTACATTAGAGTTGTTTAAATTTATATTTTTGCGCAGCATTTCATGTTTATAATAATTATAAAATGCCATTCCATTATTTTTTAATTATTATTATAATAATAATTAATATTCAAAATGAACCTGTTCCAAAACCATTGCAATCTGTTTTAAACAATAAATATTCCATTTGCATTTGGGCATGATGGGTAATCAGCATATTTACTGATTATTATTTTTTTTTCATGTTTATCGATGTAAAAGTGATTTATTAAATAATTACTATAGCCACTAAAATCTTAACAGAAGTTTACAGTTACAGGCCCATTTATCAAGCTCCGTATGGAGCTTGAAGGGCCGTGTTTCTGGCGAGTCTTCAGACTCGCCAGAAACACAAGTTATGAAGCAGCGGTCTAAAGACCGCTGCTTCATAACCCTGTCCGCCTGCTCTGAGCAGGCGGACAGGAACCGCCGGAAATCAACCCGATCGAATACGATCGGGTTGATTGACAGCTCCCTGCTGGCGGCCGATTGGCCGCGAGTCAGCAGGGGGCGGCGTTGCACCAGCAGCTCTTGTGAGCTGCTGGTGCAATGTTAAATGTGGAGAGCGTATTGCTCTCCGCATTTAGCGAGGTCTTGCGGACCTGATCCGCAGTGTCGGATCAGGTCCGCAAGCCCTTTGATAAATGGGCCCCTTAGTCTCAAGGTACTGAACAGGGTTTGCCTATGCCCAATAACAACATGAAAAAAAACAGTTGACAACACTAGATTCTTTATACTGAAAATAAAGTACATTAAAATGGACTTTTAAATTAACAATCAACCCATTCAATTTATCCCAATTGGCAACAAAAGAAGAAGAAACACCTAACATGAATATCTTGCTAAGAATGACATAATTGGCAAAATAAAATGCCTTTAAAAGACAAAAGAACTGTTACTTAATATCACAAAAAAAATGAGAGTATGAAATAAAAACAAACATTTTTCAGAATATAGGGCTAGATTACAAGTGGAGCACTAATTTATTGTGGGCCCATAAATGGGCAAATTTGACAGTTTACAGACGCACGATAAATAACCAGCCATTACAAGTAGCTGGTTAATGCTACCGCAAGCACGAGGTAGCAATTAGCGCTCAAAAAATTAACCAGAGATCAGATATCTGGTTAATTTTTAAAATGTCCTCCAATTGCCCCTAAAATTAAGTGTGAGGTTCCTTTTGAAAATAAAAAAAATGTAGCACCTTTATTTTTTTAAATAACTGTACAAAGCAGTTATGAGGGCTCAAAGTTGGGGTCTATGGGGACTGTGTGTTCTCTGTAAATATATATATATATACAGTATCCCACAAAAGTGAGTAGACCAATCACATTTTTGTAAATATTTTATTAAATCTTTTCATGTAACAACACTGAAGAAATTACACTTTGCTACAACGTAAAGTAGTGAGTGTACAACCTGCATAACAGTGTAAATTTACTGTCCCCTCAAAATAACTCAACACATAGCCATTAATGTCTAAACTGTTGGCAACAAAAGTGAGTACACCCCTAAATGGAAATATCCAAATTGGGCCCAATTAGCCATCTTCCCTCCCCGGTGTCATGTGACTTGTTAGTGTTAAAAGGTCTCAGGTGTGAATGGGGAGCAGGTGTGTTAAATTTGGTGTTATCACTCTCACGCTCTCTCATACCGGTCACTGGAAGTTCATTATGGCACCTCATGGCAAAGAACTCTCTTAGTATATGAAAAAAAGAATTGTTGCTCTACATAAAGATGGCCTAGGCTATAAGAAGATTGACAAGACCCTGAAACTGAGCTGCAGCATGGTGGGCAAGACCATACAGCAGTTTCACAGGACAGCTTCCACTCAGAACAGGTCTCGCCATGGTCAACCAAAGAAGTTGTGTGCACATGCACAGCGTCATATCCAAAGGTTGTCTTTGGGAAATAGACGTATAAGTACTGCCAGCATTGCTGCAGAGCTTGAAGGGGGGGGGGGGGTCAGTTTGTCAGTGCTCAGACCATAAGCCGCACACTGCATACAATTGGTCTGCATGGCTGTCGTCCCAGAAAAAAGCCTCTCCTAAAGATGATGCACAAGAAAGCCCACAAACAGTTTGCTGAAGACAAGCAGACTAAGGACTTGGATTACTGGAACCATGTCCTGTGGTCCATGGTTCCACCAGCTCTGTGATGTTTTCATGGAGGAGTGAAAGAGGATTCCAGTGGCAACCTGTGAAGCTCTGGTGAACTCCAAGCCCAAGAGGGTTAAGGCAGTGCTGGAAAATAATGGTGGCCATACAAAATATTGACCAAGATAAACGTATTTGGTTCAGATGGTGTCAAGTGAGCAACCAGGTGAGGAGCACAAAGACAAATATGTCTTGCCTAGAGTCAAGCATGGTGGTGGGAGTGTCATGGTCTGGGTCTGGGCCTGCATGAGTGCTGGGGAGCTACGGTTCATTGAGGGAACTACGAATGCCAACATGTACTGTGACATACTGAAAAAGAGCATGATCCCCTTCCTTCAGAGACTGGGCCGCAGGGCAGTATTCCAACATGATAAGGACCCCAAACATACCTCCAAGATGACCACTGTCTTGCTAAATCAGCTGAGGGTAAAGGTTATGGACTGGCCAAGCATGTCTCCAGACCTAAACCCTACTGAGCATCTGTGGGGCATCCTCAAACGGGAGGTGGGGGAGTGTAAGAGCTCTAACATTCACCAGCTCCATGATATCATCATGGAGTAGTGGAAGAGGATTCCAGTGGCAACCTGTGAAGCTCTGGTGAACTCCATGCCCAAGAGGGTTAAGGCAGTGATGGAAAATAATGGTGGCATACAAAATATTGACACTTTTTGCCCAATTTGGACATTACCACTTAGGGGTGTGCTCACTTTTATTGCCAATGGTTTAGACATTATGGCAAAGTGTCATTTCTTCAGTGTTGTCACATAAAAAGGTATAATAACATATTTACAAAAATGTGAAGGGTGTACTCACTTTTGTGGGAAACTATATATATATATATATATATATATATATATACATAGTAACATAGTAACATAGTAGATAAGGTTGAAAAAAAAGACTGAAGTCCATCGAGTTCAACCTATACAAATCTAAAATACTTACAAAAAGCTCCAGTTAAGCTTAAATAACCCCATTAAAATGTGACCCATTTAATACTAGCAATCATATCCATGAATTTTGTTTATATACAGAAATTTATCCAGACTATTTTTAAATGTATCTATGGTATTGGCATTCACTACCTCCTTTGGTAATGAGTTCCACAATTTTATTGCTCTTACAGTGAAAAAACGTTTCCGTTGCAGGAGATTAAATCTCCTTTCCTCCAACCTTAAATTATGACCTCTTGTCAGAAACAATTTTCTTGGAATAAAAAGAGCTTCTGCCATCTCTGTATATGGGCCTTGAATATATTTATATAAAGTAATCATGTCACCTCTCAAGCGCCTTTTTTCTAAAAAGAACAGAACCAGTTTGGCTAGCCTCTCCTCATAGGTTAATTTCTCCAATCCCCTTATTAGCTTTGTGGCCCTTCTCTGAACTTTTTCTAGTTCTGCAATATCTTTTTTAGCAATCGGTCCCCAGAACTGCACTCCAAACTCAAGGTGAGGTCTTACCAGGGCTTTATATAATGACAGAATTATGCTTTCCTCCCTTGAATCAATGCCTCTTTTAATACATGCTAGTATCTTATTAGCCTTTGAAGCCGCTGCCCTGCATTGTGCACTCATCTTTATATGTTAATATGTGTATATACATATATAAACACACACACACACACATATATATATATATATATACATATATATATATATATATATATATATATATATATATATATATATATAAAATCTTATACATACTGTATATATCTAAACTTTGCTGCCAATCGCTGTTCAACTTTCTACATTTGTTGCGATAGGTGCTCTGCCGTGTCTATCAGCATCAGAACGAGGCTCCCATTGGAGTTTATGGAAGCATGTTCTCATTTTGCTCAACTTGTAATACCACAGCACATTTGCATGACCTGGTATTAGTGAATGGAGCACAAATGTCGTGCTAGTGAAAGCGCAACTTCGCGTTCCACTCATAATCTGGCCTATAATTGTTAATCTGTTGCTGTTATGAATTCTGTTTTCTAACATTTACCATAAATCGTGTTTGTTTCTGAGATATGTATATGGTTATTAGGTACATATTTGCATTTTCAGACTGCCCACTAATGATGTGCTAAACAATAGCAATGAAGAGAGAGGTTCAATTAATCTAACCACATGTTCATGTGTTCATGAACAATTGTATTGTTGGCAGCTTTCATTGTATATTACACTGCAAAACAAAATAACTTTTTTTATTTCATTTCATCTTAGAAGACTCATAAATATGTCAAAACGGGCAAATCTATTAAATTGTATCTAGAAATTGGATTGTGATACCTAGAAAAGGAGTGTTCTATGTTAAGTGTAGATCTTTTTTTAACGGGCCAATAACATGTTCAGTTCCCAGAACCAATAAAAATCCTGTGATTGTGATTGGCTTGAACTAAAAAGGTATCTATTGGCAGCTGAAAAAAGGATAAAAAAGATTGAATGATTTTGTGATCAATTATATGATTAGATCAATGAATAGAAAAAAAAAATACTTTTATAACTTGCATAAAAAAAGCCTTTAACGAGTGATTGCTTACCAGTATAGGAATTTGCCAGTGACATAATGAATTTAACTTGACACTTGAATATTAAAGCAATGTTGAAGGTTTCTGAGTAGTTCTTTGTTAATGTAGAGTTTGTTAGAACATCAGATTATAACAGTAAGATAATAGTACACCATCATGTCTCTCTTCTGCTTATGGTTACCATAGGTCTATCTCATACAACTTACTTGTTGTCTTCAAGGAAACTACTCTATTTGATGTTCACTTTTATTTGTTCTATTCTATTTGTTCTATTCTATTCTATTTGTTCTATTCTATTCTATTTGTTCACATTTTGCACAGTTCTTCTTAGTGAGTCTTTAATGTCTTTGTTCCTAAGACTGTAGATCACTGGATTTAACAGGGGAGACACTATAGTATAACACACGGAAAGTAACTTGTTATCAACAATAGAGTCTCTTGATTTTGGTGAAAAGTAATTAACAAATGCAGTACCATAAAATAAAAAGACAACAGACAGATGTGTAGTGCAAGTGGAGAAAGCTTTAAATCTGCTACTCTTACCCTGAAGTCTTAGCACTGTGTCAAATATATTTATATAAGGACCAAAAGTTACCACTAAAGTGAATACTGAATATAGTCCTTCTAAAAGTAAAATGAGAAAGTTATAGATAGAGGTATCACCACAAGAGATAAGAAGCAACTGGGGCAGGTCACAGAAGAAACTGTGTATTATGTTTGAGCCACAGAATTGTAATTTGAGAATATACAGAGCATGACAAATTGTGTAAACAAGACCAACGGCCCACACACCTGAAGCTAATCCGGCACAAACCTTCCAATGCATAATTGTCATATAATGTAGAGGATGACAGATAGCAGCATATCGGTCACAGGACATCACAGCCAACAAGATTATTTCAGAAGATGCTAGAAAGCTGTATACAGAAAATTGTAAAAAACAAGCTGATACTGAGATCGTCAAACTCTGAGTGTATAAGTCAAAGAGCATCCGCGGGGTAATGACTGAGGAGCAGCAGATGTCTATACAAGCCAGGTTACTTAGGAAGAAGTACATGGGGGTGTGGAGGTGAGAGTCTGTGATGATCAGGAGAAAGATGAGAAGGTTCCATGTCAGAGTCATCAGGTAGATGAGAAGGAAGATCATGAAGAGATAAAACTGGAACTGGTGAAGGCTTGAAAATCCTATTAATAGAAACTCTGACAATACGGTCTGATTTTTCATAATCCGCTGATTTCTGTAGGCTGTCAGTTGTAAAGGAAACTGTTAGTTATCACAAATAAATATACAGATTTAATGGTTATGTATTAACTTTAATTTAATCTTTACTTTTTGAATAAAATGAGATCATAGCTGCTTCTAAAGTAGTTTATTTCAATATAATAATTAGGGTATTTACATATTGAAATACCAGTATTCTACAATATTTCACTTTCCAAAATAACAACTTTAGAACATTAATAAAATTAAAGGACATGAAACCCAAATTCTTTGTTTCATCATTCAGATAGAAAATAAAGGCCTAGATTCCAAGTTAAAGGGATACTTAACCCCAATTTTTTTATTTCATGATTCAGATACAGCATGCAATTTTAGGCAACTTTCTAATTTACTCCTGTTATCCATTTTTCTTTGTTCTCTTGGTATCTTTATTTGAAAAGCAGGAATATAAGCTTACTAGCCGGCCCATCTTTGGTTCAGCTTTCTTTAAAAACAAAACAATGCGTTTCTCAGCCTCCACACTGTATAACCTGAGGAAACAGACCTTTTGGAGGCTGAGAAATGCATCACTTTGTTTTTAAATAAATTTATGCTTTTTGATACACTTGCTGCTTCTATTTTTGAGTTTTCCTTTTATTACCTTTTGGACATATACAGTGTGGCTGGTGAACGGACACTGTCTACACCTAATTACGGTCTGCTGGGCAACTGAGGGGTCCCAGCCTGCTTTGATTGCACCTGGAGGTGTGCTGCTTTGTGTAAGTCTGATCAGTAATTACTAATTCTGTATAGCAAAACTGTACTGGGTTATGGATTTCGTTTTATGTCACTCACAGGAATAGGAATCTGGTTGCTGCTTGCTGATTTCCATTTGAGTGTCTCCTTTGTGGGCACAGTGAGTTGGATCACTGCCAATTGATTCAGCCTACGCTACTCGCACCTTTGGGTGCTCTACCTTTGGGAGTATTTGTCATATCACATTGTTCTATTATTTGTAGACGTTACTAGGCCATATTGGTGCCTCTTTGTCTCCTTCTTCCTAGATTCATCACCAGGGACTGACCATCCTTTTGACAGAGAGCTGCCTTCCATTGGATGTTGGATAAAAAGGACTTTTTATCTTATCTTATATTACACATTATATATTTTACTTTTTATTATGTTTTTTTCTCTTGTTTGTTTTACCCATTTCTTGAGCCCCTGCTGTAGCTCGCATTTATGTATTTCATGTATTAGATTCTTTTTTTTTGGTTCTAGTGATTTTTAGATTTGGATTTTAGGAAGCGCCCCCTATGGGATTGGTGTCATTGTTATTTCCCATTATTTTTCAGGTTTAGGGGTTAATATGTTTATTATAGTGGCAGCAATGTTCGGAGGGGCAGATTAGGGGTTAATAATTTTATTTTAGTATTTGCAATGCAGGAGGACCTCCCTTTAGGGGTTAATAGGTAGTTTATGGGTGTTAGTGTACTTTTTTAACACTTTAGTTATGAGTTTTATGGTACAGCTTTGTAAAGTAAAACTCATAACTACTGACTTTAGATGGCGATACAGATCTTGTAGCTATAGAGTGTACCGCTGTCAGGGTTTTTTCCGTGCTTTGTTTGCCATGTGCTTCTTGGCAGCCATTTTACTCACCTCTCTTGCTGACTCTGGTGCATACTGTGTGATGCTGCTCATTTCCTGCACTTCCTTTTATGGCCAGACTGGTGTACATCATCCGTGTGAGACAGGATGCAGTCTCAGAATTGTGATGTTATCAATTATTATTTAAAGGACCTCTGTTCAGTATGTTTTGCCCTTGCGTTGTCTCAGATCTGTTTGTGAGAGCTCCTGTGTATTACCTGGCTGTCTGACGTCCCTCCTGGTACCTGGTCCCTGGCTTGTTCCTGACTCTGCTGTTCTCCTTGTTCCTGACTCGGCTCGTCTGACTATTCACTTTGGCTCCTGACTCGGCTCGTCTCACTACCAGCTCTGGTTTTGATTCCTTACTTGTTATTTGACTTGTGGACTTTTAAAATTATTTTTTGCTATTAATAAAGGTGTGATTATTTTTGCACTTCTCGTCTCAGTCTGATTCCTGGCATCCTGACAACCGCTCACTTTTTGGCCTCCCAGGCAAAACTCGTAATACCGGTGCTGTGGAAGTCCCATTTAAAAAGGACTTTTTAAAAAATGCGGTACTTACGTTGCGTGACGGCCAAAAAGGTGTGTGGTACAGCTACACCTATAACACCTGTAATACCTGCGGTAGTGAACAAGAGCCATAACGCTGCTTTTTCACTCATAACACACAACTCGTAATCTAGTCGTAATTTAATTACTAAACCCCCTAATCTAACACCCCCTAAATTAACCCCAATACTAAGTTACACTTAAATAAAACATTAAATTACAAAAAAAGTAATCTAAAATTACAAAAAATACAAAATTACAGAAAAAAATAAACAAAATGATCACAAATTAAAAAAATAAACCTAATTCCTATGAAAATAAAAAAGCCCCCCAAAATAAAAACACCAGCTAATCTAAACTAAACTACCAATAGCCCTTCCTTTTGTAGGGCTCTGCGCCGCCTTCACTCCGAATGAAGATACAAGATGATGGAGCAGCCTGGAAGAAGACCTTCACTGCTGGACTTCAGGAACGGTGAGTACCTATTTGGGGCTTAGATTTAGGAATTATTTTTTTAAGATTAGGGATTTAATGGGCTGTAAAAGAGCTGATTGCCCTTTAAAGAGCAGTAAAAGAGCTGAATGTCCTTTTAAGGGCAATGCCCATACAAATGCCCATTTAGGTGCAATGGATAGCTTAGGTTTTTTGAGTGTTATTTTTTTTATTTTGGGGGATTGGTTAGATGGTGGGTTTTACTGTTAGGGGGTAATTGGTATTTTTTTTTACCTATTTGGGGCTTAGATTTAGGATTTTTTTTTAAGATTATGGATTTAATGGGCTGTAAAAGAGCTGATTGCCCTTTAAAGAGCAGTAAAAGAGCTGAATGTCCTTTTAAGGGCAATGCCCATACAAATGCCCCTTTAGGTGCAATGGATAGCTTAGGGTTTTTGAGTGTTAGTTTTTTTTATTTTGGGGGATTGGTTAGATGGGGGGTTTTACTGTTAGGGGGTAATTGGTATTTTTTAAGTAAAAGAGCTGAATGTCATTTTAAGGGCAATGCCCATATAACTGCCCCTTTAGGTGCAATGGATAGCTTAGGTTTTTTGAGTGTTAGTTTTTTTTTTATTTTGGGGGATTAGTTGGATGGGGAGTTTTACTGTTAGGGGGTAATTTGTATTTTTTTAAGTAAAGAAGCTGTTTAACTTAGGGCAATGCCCTACAAAAAGGCCCTTTTAAGGGCTATTAGTAGTTTAGTATTAGATTAGGGGGTGTTTATTTTGTGGGTGATTTTTATTTTTTTTATGGGTATTAGTTTAGGTTTCTTTTTTTTTTGGATAGATTTTTTATTTGTTTCTGTAATTTTAGTTTTGTTTATTTTTTTGTAACTTTAGCTTGGGGGGTTTGTATTTTTTAAACATAGATTGTCCTCTGGGCAGGCTTATCGCCTAGTTTAATATAATTACTACTACTTTACTACCATTCTAAGAATATCACATTTTACCTACTAAAATTTACTAAGAGATTGACCTTTAAACTTTCAATTAGTCATTCTAAAATTAATCAATTTTTTTATATTGCTGAAATTTGTACTGCTTATTTGCCTATTTATGAATTTGTGAGGAGATAAGGTTCCCAGCTAATTGACTAGTTGTCGCAAAAAAATTGAAAAAAAAATACTGAAATCATTTTTGAAGGCTCCTTATGGAAAAGGAAGGAATCCCTGCAAAAAATAAATAAATCTGAAAACAATTGAATTTTTGTGTTTGTATAGTGCATTGCCTTCTCTGTTTAACGGTGAATTAAAATCCTTTAAAACATGGTATTGAATGAGTTTTCACCAAAATTCTTTCAGCATTGAGATTTATTTTTTACTTATTGATTTCTTAATACCTCATTAAAAAAAAGAGACCAAAATTTGACAATAGAGATTTAAAATATTTAATACAAATTATTTCATAGTTCAATTTTATCAAATACTCAACCAATGAAGCAGGTTCAACACTATGGCCTAGTTTCCATTGAGGTGGTAAAGTTGTCCCATAGACTATAATGGAGATAAATGTTTTTACCACCAGTTTCCAAACTTTACCACCTTAATGGAAACTAAGCCTAACGGCTAGATTACTAGTCTTGCGTAGTAAAAAAGCAGTGTTAAGCCTCATAACGCTGCTTTTTTACTACCGCTGGTATTATGAGTCTTGCAGATTTAGGGGCACCGCACTCTTTTTGGCCTTACCGCAAATCAACTTACGCAATTTGTGTATAGTCTTTTTTTCTATAGGACATTCATAGCACTGGTATTACGAGCTTGTCCTGGGAGGCCAAAAAGTGAGCAGTACAACCTATCCCGTCAAGATTCGTACCGCAATCTAAAGTCAGTAGTTATGAGTTTTATTTTAATTATATTTAAGTTAGGGGGTGTTAGGGTTAGGGTTAGACTTAAGTTTAGGGGTTAATACATTTAATATAGTGGCTGCGACGTTGGGGACGGCAGATGAGGGGTTAATAATATTTAACTAGAGTTTGCGATGCGGGAGTGCTGCAGTTTAGGGGTTAATATGTTTATTATAGTGGCTGCGACGTTGGGGGCGGCAGATTAGGGGTTAATAAGTGTAGGTAGGTTGCAGCGACATTGGGTGCGGGAGATTAGGGGTTAATAAATATAATGTAGGTGTTGGCGATGTTGGGGGCAGCCGATTAGGGGTTAATAAGTATAATGTAGGTGGTGGCGGTGTCCGAAGCGGCAGATTAGGGGTTAATAAGTGTAATGTAGGTGGCGGCGATGTCAGGGGCGGCAGATTAGGGGTTAATAAGTGTAAGATTAGGGGTGTTTAGACTCGGGGTTCATGTTAGGGTGTTAGGTGTAACCCACACATCGCAAAATAATAAAGTAATTACCCCATAATCCGCAAATAAGATAACATAGTAATCCATTACCCGTCAACCACCTGCATCACAATAAACCTAATTACCCTATTAACCCCTAACCACAAAACCCCCACATCGCAATAAAACTAATTACCCTATTAACCCCTAAAATCGCAAAACCCCATCGCAATAAACTTAATTAACCTATTAACCCCTAAACCGCAAACCCCCCCATTGCAATAAATCTATTTAGCCTATTAACCCCTATACCCCCACATCGCAACAAACCTAATTAACCGATTAACCCCTTAAGCCGCCAAAACCCACAACACAAATAATTAATTAAATTACTAAGCCCCCTAACCTAACATCCCCTAACCTAACACCCACTAAATTAAACCCAATTACCTAAATTAAAAATACAAAATTACAAACAAAATAAAAAAAACTAACATTACTTTTAAAAATAAAAAAAATTAAGTTTGAATTAAGCTAAAATTACAGAAAATAATAAACAAATTATCAAAAATTAAAAAATTAAACCTAATCACTATCGGCTAGATTTAGAGTTCTGCGGCCAAAGGGGTGCGTTAGCTACGCATGCTTTTTTTCCCCCGTACCTTTTAAATACCGCTGGTATTTAGAGTTCACAGAATGGCTGCGTTAGGCTCCAAAAAAGGGAGCGTAGAGCATATTTACCGCCACTGCAACTCTAAATTCCAGCGGTGCTTACGAACGTGGCCAGCTTCAAAAAAGTGCTCGTGCACGATTCCCCAATAGAAAACAATGGGGCCATTTGAGCTGAAAAAAAACCTAACACCTGCAAAAAAGCAGCGTTCAGCTCCTAACGCAGCCCCCTTGTTTTCTATGGGGAAACACTTCCTACGTCTGCACCTAACACCCTAACATGTACCCCGAGTCTAAACACCCCTAACCTTACACTTATTAACCCCTATTCTGCCGCCCCCGCTATCGCTGACACCTGCATATTTTTTTTAACCCCTAATTTGCCACTCCATACACCGCCGCTACCTACATTATACCTATGTACCCCTAATCTGCTGCCCCTAGCACCGCCGACCCCTATATTATATGTATTAACCCCTAATCTGCCATCCCTGCCATCGCTGACCCCTGAATATTATTATTAACCCCTAATCTGCCGCTCCGTACACCGCCGCAACCTACATTATACCTATGTACCCCTAATCTGCTGCCCCTAACACCGCAGACCCCATATATTATATTTATTAACCCCTAATCTGCCCCCCACAACGTCGCCTCCACCTACCTACAATAATTAACCCCTAATCTGCTGACCGGATCTCGCCGGTACTCTAATAAATGGATTAACCTCTAAAGCTAAGTCTAACCTTAACACTAACACCCCCCTAAATTAAATATAATTTAAATCTAACGAAATAAATTAACTCTTATTATATAAATTAATCCTATTTAAAGCTAAATACTTACCTGTAAAATAAATCCTAATATAGCTACAATATAAATTATAATTATATTGTAGCTATTTTAGCATTTATATTTATTTTACAGGCAACTTTGTATTTATTTTAACCAGGTACAATAGCTAAAATAGTTAAAATAATTAAAAAATTACCTGTAAAATAAATCCTAACCTAAGTTACAATTAAACCTAACACTACACTATCAATAAATTAATTAAATAAAATACCTACAATTATCTACAATTAAACCTAACACTACACTATCAATAAATTAATTAAATACAATACCTACAAATAACTACAATTAAATAAACTAACTAAAGTACAAAAAATAAAAAAGAACTAAGTTACAAAATTTTTTTTTTTACAAACATTAGAAAAATATTACAACGATTTTAAACTAATTACACCTACTCTAAGCCCCCTAATAAAATAACAAAGACCCCCAAAATAAAAAAATGCCCTACCCTATTCTAAATTAAAAAAGTTCAAAGCTCTTTTACCTTACCAGCCCTGAAAAAGGCCCTTTGCGGGGCATGCCCCAAATAATTCAGCTCTTTTGCCTGTAAAAAAAACCATACAATACCCCCCCCAACATTACAACCCACCACCCACATACCCCTAATCTAACCCAAACCCCCCTTAAATAAACCTAACACTAAGCCCATGAAGATCTTCCTACTTTATCTCCACCATGCCAGGTTCACCGATCGCTCCAGGCTCCGAAATCTTCATCCAAGCCCAAGCGGGGGCTGGCAATCCATAATCCGGCTGAAATCTTCTACCAAGCGGCGGCTGAAGAGGTCCAGAAGAGGCTCCAAAGTCTTCATCCTATCCGGGAAGAAGAGGAGATCCGGACCGGCAACCATCTTGATCCAAGCGGCATCTTCTATCTTCATCCGATGAGGAACGGCTCCATCTTGAAAACCTCCAGCGCGGATCAATCTTCTTCTTCTGACGTCCAACTGAAGAATGAAGGTTCCATTAAGGGAAGTCATCCAAGATGGCGTCCCTCGAATTCCGATTGGCTGATAGGCATTGCCCTAAGTTAAACAGCTCTTTTAAGTCCCTCTTAACAGTAAAACCTATCACCGACCAACCCCCCAAAATAAATAACAAACAATCTAGGGAGTGTGCGCAGAGTATGGTAAACCAGACTCCTAAAAAACCTAAATGATCCCCACAGTTAGGCAAATATCAGAAAAAATAAAAACATATCTTAGGAGCGTTCAAAGGCTAAAGGTTTACAGATAGAACCAGTATAGATCTAAGTGGCAAAAGTGCCTAACTAAGTGAAAACTCCTAGATGGCAAAAGAAGGTATATACAGTAAAGGAAGTTTAATTACACCTCATTTACAAATAAGTACAAAGCTACAACAGATAATCGTTGGATACAAACAATATAAAAATCGGACGTCTCCGATATATTTAAACAAATAAAATCAGTTGCTCTAGAATATTGCCACCACTTAAAATGATAATCAAACTATATTAAAAGTTCCAGTCAGAACCGCTTATTAATAACAATTTCAAAACGGTTAAAAGACAATGTGGATCCAAGGCAAAGTGTTCGCTATGTTAGCAGTCCCAGACAGATAAGTACATATTACCTTACTCCTTCTGGGTGGTATTTGACACAGGGAAAACCAAACTTACAAGCTGCTCTACCTCGTTGAGATTTGAGTCCTCGACCGTTGCGGTCACATGTGCAGAGGCTGTCAGAGTACTCAGATCTTATTGGCTGGTGTCGATTTTCTTTTTTTTTTTAAACTTTTCCAGCTGGTTAATCTGTATGCTCTTAATGTAGTAAAAGGACGTATCCGCTCTTAAGTGCAGTTTGCACGCAGGATACTCAGATAGTGCTTAAGATATTCCAACAGAGATCTTATTCAGCAAGGAATGGTAAAATCTTTGGTATTTATGTAGTGCAAAGATACATGAATGTAAACACAGGCTCTAGGTATATGTGTCAATTTACCGGTATCTCAGCCTTAGTATCTGCTTATATAAAAGTCCCAGCAGACAACTTTGCTCCCAGTATAGAGAATGTGAAGTATTTAGATATTGTAAGTTATTCTTGCTGCAACTTGTTAGCAAACATCAACGCGTTTCTTCCTTTGTGAGGGCTTTTTCAAGATCTTGAAAAAACCCTCATGAAGGGAGAAACGCGTTGATGTTTGCTAACAAGTTGCAGCAGGAAAATAAATAAACCTAACACTAAAAAACCTAAACTATTCATTGCCCTGAAAAGGGCATTTGTATGGGCATTGCCCTTAAAAGGGCATTAAGCTCTTTTGCTGCCCTTAAAATGGCATTTATCCCTAATCTAAATAAAACAAACCTTCCCAAGAAATTTAAAAAACCTAAGTCTAACCCCCAGGTTGGTACTCACGGTTGCTGAAGTCCGGCAGAGAAGGTACTGTTCCAGGAGGTGAAGTCTTCTTCCAAGCGGTGACCTCTTCTTTCTTTTTCCAGGAACAAACCAGCGCAGAGCGGAGGGCGTAGCTGAAGATCGATGACTGCAGAGCTGAAGACCGGCGACCCTGGAACTGAAGACCGGTGACCCTGGAACTGAAGACCGGTGGCCCTGGAACTGAAGACTGGCGACCGTGGAGCCATGGAGCGTGTAGGAGCCTCTTCGTATGATCTCCACCGTTCACTAAGTAGTGAATTCAAGGTACGCGATTAAAGATGGCGTCCCTTGAATTCCTATTGCCTGATTTGATTCTTCAAATAAAATCAGCCAATAGGATGAGAGCTACTGAAATCCTATTTTCTGTTCAAATCAGTCAATTGGATTTCAGTAGCTTTCATCCTATTGGCTGATTTGAATTTAAAGAATCAAATCAGCCAATAGGAATTCAAGGGACGCTATCTTTAATCTTTAACCTCCATGGCTCCGCCAGTCTTGAGTTTCTTGATCACCAGTCTTCTTTTAAGGGCTTTTGGTAGGTTACCATTAGATTAGGGGGTGTTTTTATTTTGGGGGGCTTTTTTATTTTCATAGGGATTAGGTTTCATTTTTTTATTTTGGATAATGTTTATTTTTTTCTGTAGTTCTATTTTTTTTTTTTTTGTAGTTACAACATATAGACTGCCCTCTGGGCAACTTACCAACAAGTATATATATATATATTTATAAATATATATATATATATATATATATATAGGTATATACTGTGTGTATATATATATATATATATATATATATATATATATATATATATATATATATAAAACCAAATATAGTGGTAAGTCCAGCACTTTCTTGGGTACCCCTTTACTGGGTATAGCTTCTAGTAGGTTTACCTTTACAGTGCACGTTTGCCTGGGAGGCCTGCCATGCTCCCATATAATTTTCAAAGTAGACAATGGCAACAGCACTTTTCTTTAAAACACTTCTTCTTTATTAAAGTAACATTTTAGGATAAAATACAGCGACGTTTCGAGCCTCTTGGGCCCTTCCTCATGCTATAGATTAAGAACAAACATGTCCCTTATGTACACCTGTGTATAGGGTGTGGCTTAGTTAATTACAGAATTTTACCTGCACTTAGCTCATGTTGGTATCCCCAACTGGTAAGGTTCTGACTAAACTTTTCAACTTTATTATTCAACTTTGTTATTATTTTTTAATAAACATTTATTTCTCAACACTTAAATGTATGCTTATGTGGTATGTCATATATGTTTCTTTATAATATGTTACAAATAGACACATATCCACACTTTTTATACACAGGAATTTAAAAACAATTATAAAAACAAATGTAGATCATAATCCTTGTTTAATCCATTTGGATATAGTGTTTTCAGATTTTTTATCCACCATACTTCTTTCTTTTTAAGTAGCAACTCTCTATTGCCTCCTCTCCTTGGTTTAGGAATATGGTCTATGACCTGAAACCTTAACTGACTAACAGTGTGCCCTACTGTTATAAAATGTGATGAGACAGGTAATGTCATATCCTTGCATCTTATAGAGGACTTGTGTGCACTTATTCTGTCCCTGATGGGGTTAATTGTCTCCCCTACATAGCCCCGCCCACATGGGCATTTCAAGATATATACAACATAATTAGTATCACAGATGAAGAAGCCATTGATTTCTCTCTTTTTAGTGTCATTAATTTGTGCAACATTTTTACCCGTTATCATTGAGTTACATTGAGCACAATGTAGACAGGGGTATGATCCCTTATTTGCAGTTGTCAGATAGTTAACTGGATCTTTTTTATTACTGCCAATATCTGCTTTCACTACAAAAACTCTTATATTTTTAACCCTTTTATATGAACTGATGGGGGGTTGTTGAAATTCCCTAATGTTAGGGTTAGTCCTCTCCAATAGATACCAATGCTTTCTTATTATCTTAGAGATATCTTCACTGTACTGATTATATTCTGAAGTGAAAATCAGCTGATTTCTGGTTTTATCTTTTTTAATCCCTGTTCTCTCTTCCTTAACTGTCTGTTCACATTTCTCAATGATAGATATAGGATAGCCTCTATTGCAAAATTACTTGGCCATTTGTTTCATTCTTTTTTCCTGCAATCTTGGTTCTTTTACATTTCTAGCTGTCCTTAAAAAATGGCTTTTGGGAATTGATTTAAACACTTGCTCAGGATGAAAACTTTCATAATGTAATATTGTGTTGCGATCTGTTGATTTACAATAAAGATCAGTAACCAAATTACCAGATTGTTTGTATACCCATGTATCCAGATAACTCACTCTATTTCTAGAATAATTAAGGGTAAATTTAAGGCAGCCTGTGCAGTGATTGAGTTCTTCAACAAACGACTCTAGGGACTCCTCTGTGCCCCTCCATATGCCAAAAATATCATCTATGAAACGTAGCCATACTTTACAGTTTGTTAAATAACTGTTATTGATATACACAAATTTCTTTTCATATTGGCTAACAAAAATATTGGCGTATGAAGGGGCCACATTGGAGCCCATAGCAGTTCCCTTCTTTTGTATATAGTATGTATCCTGAAATAATAAATAATTTAGGTATAGAATGATGTTAAGCATTTCTTCTATGAAAGAACATTGTAAATTTGTATATATTTCAGAGGTTTTTAATGCTTCAAGTACTGCCTGCACCCCTGCCTCATGGGGGATAGCTGTATATAGGCTGACAATATCTAGGGAAAATAAGATATCAGTGTCTTCTATTTTGATCTCTTTAATTTTTCCTAAAAAATCCCCTGTGCCTTTAAGAAAAGACTGTTGGATCTTAGTAATAGGATTCAAAATCTTTTCAAGAAAGATAGCAACATTTGAAAATACAGATTCTGTACTCGCCACAATAGGCCTTCCAGCAGGCTCTTTTACATTTTTATGAATTTTATGTGTTGTGTAAAACACCGGTGTAATTGGGTCTTTTTTATTAAGAATGTTGCTAAATCTTTGGTGATAATATCTCTAGCCAATGCATTATTCACAGTTGCAAAAATCTCTTTTTGTATTTCAGGTAGTGGGTCATGATCTAATATTAAATAGATACCACCATCAGATAATTGTGTAAGGATCTCTTGTATATAATATTGTCTATCAAGCACAACTACTGCTCCGCCCTTATCGGCATTTTTAATAGTAATGGCAGTATTGTTTGCTAGATCTTTAAGGGCTTTTCGTTCTGATGGTGTAATATTACTCTCTATTTTTGGTTTATTTTTTAATACATTTTTTTAATGTCTGTTTGTACTAACTTAATGTATGTCTCCACACCTGAATTGATTGTATTAGGTACAAAATTAGATTTATTTTTAAGACCTAAACTGTGTGTGTCAAATTTCATAGAATTAGCTCCTAAACCTTCTGGACTTGTTTTAATTGCATGCTCTTGTGGGATACTGAAATGAGCTTTTAACCTTAAGTTTCTAAAAAACCTATACAGGTCTTTATCTATTGTAAACTCATTATTAAACATTGTGGGGCAAAAGACAACCCTTTATTTAATACATTTGTCTCATCTTTAGTAAGTTGGTATTTTGATATATTTATTACCAATGTCTCTTGGTTACTGTCCATATTATTTACATCCTATGGCGAAAAGAAGAGACAGCGCAACCCCACATCAAGGTAGTAGTTTCACAAATTTATTCAACACACGAAAGTAATGCACTTACAGACAGATTAAAAGGTATCGCATTAATCCCTTCATAGGGAAAATAAGAAGCAGGTCCCAGTTCTCTCAGGAATCCTTCCGGTCACAGCTTTAGTGCTGCTGCTTCAGTATTGCTTCCACACAATCTTAGTATATCAGAGCCGTCCTTGGCTCCGCCCCAACGCGTTTCGTCTGCGCTCTCCAGACTTTCTCAAGAGGAAATGATGATGTATAGTACGCTCCTGTGCGTCGCTATTTACATCCACTCGTCACTTCTGATTGGTTGCTCACTGTCCTATCCAGTAGCGGTATGCGGACAAGCCTCTCTTTGTTAAAGGCAATATCATAAGATCCGTTTGATGCAAAATAAACGTAAAGTCTTTCTTTTAACATACTCCATTTAGATATTTAAATGCATAAATATTGAAACTTAAAAATATAAATTCATAAACATAGTAAAATCCATACATTATCTACCGATCATTATTGACATTGTATAAAACGTCATAAAAGAGAGTTAGCATAATAAAATAAGGAAAACTAATACTTACATAAGAAATTTCATACCTAATACACATTCTTCTTAAAGGAACCTATATAGTTTAGAAAAGAGTTAATCCGAATTCATTTCTTATGTATGGATTTTACTATGTTTATGAATTTATATTTTTAATGTTTCAATATTTATGCATTTAAATATCTAAATGGAGTATGTTAAAAGAAAGACTTTACGTTTATTTTGCATCAAACGGATCTTATGATATTGCCTTTAACAAAGAGAGGCTTGTCCGCATACCGCTACTGGATAGGACAGTGAGCAACCAATCAGAAGTGACGAGTGGATATAAATAACGACGCACTAGAGCGTACTATACATCATCATTTCCTCTTTTCCTCTTGAGAAAGTCTGGAGAGCGCAGACGAAACGCGTTGGGGGCGGAGCCAAGGACAGCTCTGATATACTAAGATTGTGTGGAAGCAATACTGAAGCAGCAGCACTAAAGCTGTGACCGGAAGGATTCCTGAGAGAACTGGGACCTGCTTCTTATTTTCCCTATGAAGGGATTAATGCGATACCTTTTAATCTCTCTGTAAGTGCATTACTTCCGTGTGTTGAATAAATTTGTGAAACTACTACCTTGATGTGGGGTTGCGCTGTCTCTTCTTTTCGCCATAGGATTCACATATAAAGAGAGCGTTTGGAAACAAGCCTCTGGAAATAGCTGCACCTCATTTTCGAAAGTCAGTGAATAGGAGCTGGTAATATAAACCACCGCAACAAACATTACTCTATGCGAACACTCCTAAGGACATTTCCCTGCAGTGGGTAATATCAATTCAGAAAGATCATCTGTGTTTTTTATTTTCTATTGCTCTTTTAAGTATTGATAATTTTATATACGAATTTATATTAACTTGTATGTGTATTTCTTATTCAATATTTTATCGATGTATATTTGCTGCAATATTAATTTAGTAATTTAACTATTTATAACTATTTTTAATCTATTCTAATATCTCTCCTTTTTTTTTTTTTTTTTTATTAATATTTTTATTGAGGAAATGGGATACATACACTTTATATAGCAAATGCAATAGAACAGTTAAACATAACATATCTGATTATAGTTATGCATCAATATTGAAAATCCTCCTTTTTTAGTCCCCAAAAACAATGATGCAGATCACTCTTGGATCTGTTCTGAAGCTTAAGAAAAACCAACGGGGTTAATGTGCAGCATAAAACAAAAATAAAAGTTTAAATAGGAATAAACTGCATCACATGAAAGTATAAACAAAATATGAAAAAACTACTCGTTTCTAATAGGTACAAAATGGATGCAGGAGTCAGGACTGGTTTCTATATTAGTACAGCTCCCACAAAGGCAAACAACTATCATTTATAAACTTGTACAACTTGGCAAAGCGGATAAACGTGTTTTTTTTGTTTTGTTTTTTTTTGTATGTCTTAGGCAGCTGTAAACATATACTTTTAATATGTTGTTATACTTCCCTCTCTTGGTCGTAAAAATACGGTACAAACCCTGATATGTAAAGCACACAGCACCCAATTAAAAACCCTCCCTTATAGTTAAGTTCTTGGTATTGCCTTTTTATGGAATATACTGGGCTTCCCATCCCCGGTCCCGGCAGCAGACCACGCACGGGCGACCCACTTTGCTATCTACTTTCTTTCAAGAACTGAGGCTAGGTGCATAATAAATTTCCCTTTTTCAAATGTAAGTTTATGTCCCACTATGATCCCCCCCCCCTAAACCCCGCAGGAAACATATCAAATTATAAAAGGGTATTGATGCTATTTCTGTGCCTCTTTTAAGATATCCATGTGCGTGTACTTCTAAAGCTTATCTACATTCTATTTAATGCAATAACAGGAGGGCTTGAAACCAGGTGATTCAGGACATTATACATGTAGAGGAATACTAACTCCTAAGCATACTCCAAAATCTTTTAAACGTACAGGCTCTATATAAAAAGAGCGCCTATTAAAACAAAAAAAAAACAATTACCATACTTAAGTTAACAGTGATGATATATATATAACAGTATCAAGCATTGGCTGGTTTTAGGAAGTCACAGCAAGGATCTGTGTTAGATTGTTTATTTGAGTTCCCTTCCTCTGGCTTTAGTTGGTCCCGACAGTGTTGTTTTGTGAACAGTCTTTTAGGAACCATGCTGCCGAGATAGCGGGGTATATCCAGCGGCTTAGGTATAGCCGTTTCTGTTAAGACTGGGGTGTTATCTTTATATTTCCCAAGGCGTAAGTCTCCCTTGTCTTCCCGTTCGACGGGTGCTTCAGTGTCGTAACCGCTTAGCTGTGGGTCTGTTTGAAGGAAAGTGCTGAGCTTCTTGTTGTGACTGGAGGCCGTTGCTCCGTTAGCTCTGGCGCCATTCCTATGTTTAAATGGTGGAGTCATGCTGAATGGATTCTTGAAAAAGATAGGGCTCCTCTGCTGCTTATCTGTCGTTTGAGGTTTGTCAGTTTGCTTGGGCAGCTGCTTTCGGGATGAAGCCTGGAGCGGTGGCCCTGCGCTAACTTTAATTTCTCTTTTGTCTCGTGGAGGGGAAACCGCGGGAGCGCTCTTATCCGCGGCTCCCACATCCACAACTGCCACCGCTTCGTCTTTCACTCCATACTCTGGGTTGCTGAGCTTCATGCTTGGTTGTGTCAAAAAGTCCCAAGGAGCTCTTTGTAATAGGTCCATGAAGCGTTGTTCCATTCGCTCCATAAAAGCATCAATGCGGGTTATGTATGTCTTTTCCATTACGGCAGCCATATTTGTTGCACAGCGATAGTTGATATTCTCAGGTAGTCAAGTACTGGGGAGATTCTTTTAGTACCAAGAATCTAAGTAAGTATGAGAATTTTATATTTCTTGATACCAGTCCTGACAAGTACCCTCGGTAAACCAAGGGGGGGGTAGCGCTGCCTGTCCAGAGCCGCCTCTCCAGGCCTCTATTGTCCACTCTCGTGTTCCGGCATAAAAAATACAGATATTAGCGCAGATTATGCCTGTTCATTCACAGTACCAGCGTTACTGGATCTTTTGTTTGTTGTATCTCTGTAAAAAGTACCCTCCACAGGCGGATTGTTGGGTTATCTGCAGGAGCACTGAGAAGATGCGACCGTCCACAGTCGCTGTTAGGACACACCCCCCCATATCTCTCCTTTTTTAACACCAATATTCCATATCTACTACTCTACCAAGTTGCGCTGTTAATACTTCTAGTGTGCCATATTATTTACAGTCTCTATATTGGGACTTAGGGTATGTAATTCAAGATCTTGTACATTACCACCCAGGTTGACATTCTCTGATGGCTCGATTTCTTCTATTTCTTCCGGCCTCTCTGATATGGTCTGTTGCGTAGGCGATTGGACTGCGGGAGGTAGGAGCTGTCATTGTTTGTGCTTCCTTCCTCCCCGCCTGTATCTGCCTCTGTACTGGACCCTAAAAAATCCTCCGATGAGGATGATTCCTTTTCAGCAAACGCCGTTCTGTGAGGTGCGCTCCTTGCTCCTCTCCATGTTCCACGTCCTCTTCCGGTTCCTGGTCGCCTCCAAGTGACGTCATGCGTCTCACTGTCACCGGACCATCGGTAGACACGGTTTTATTTATAATCGTCTTCATCATGACCAAACTTCTGTCTTTTTACTTCTTTGAGATCCCTTTGGAATTCATCTAGTGCCTTGTCTGCCTCCATCTTCAGCTTCACCAGCTCTTCAGCAGTAAAGTAAGTACTTAGTGCAGCTTCACTTTCAGCTACCGTTGTTCTCTGGTTCTCAATTTCTTCTTGGAGGCATTCAACAGTCAACACTATGATATCGAATGAACATTTATTTAAGATGCACTCAAATCTCTTTTTATACTTGGTGTTATTAGTCATAATAGTGGGTCTCAGTTTTATTCGTAACCCCCGGGGTATCCGTCTCACCCTGAAGTATTCCGCCAAGGTGGTACTGTGGAGTTCACAAGATAGAAGTTTTCTCTTTGCTTTCTCCCAGTTTTTAGCCATATTTGTATTTGATGTCCCTTTAAGAAAATCTCTGGGGCCTTTTGCCAGTGCTGTTATTCTGGAGGCATCTATATCCGAATAGGAAAAAACATCTTGATCCTCTTTAGTTACTTCCATATTGTAGTGCACCTAACTTGTAGCAGGTAAGATATATAACCAAATATAGTGGTAAGTCCAGAAGGTTTAGGAGCTAATTCTATGAAATTTGACACACACAGTTTAGGTCTTAAAAATAAATCTAATTTTGTACCTAATACAATCAATTCAGGTGTGGAGACATACATTAAGTTAGTATAAACAGACATTAAAAAAATGTATTAAAAAAATAAACTAAAAATAGACAGTAATATTACACCATCAGAACGAAAAGCCCTTAAAGATCTAGCAAACAATACTGCCATTACTATTAAAAATGCCGATAAGGGCGGAGCAGTAGTTGTGCTTGATAGACAATATTATATACAAGAGATCCTTACACAATTATCTGATGGTGGTATCTATTTAATATTAGATCATGACCCACTACCTGAAATACAAAAAGAGATTTTTGCAACTGTGAATAATGCATTGGCTAGAGATATTATCACCAAAGATTTAGCAACATTCTTAATAAAAAAAGACCCAATTACACCGGTGTTTTACACAACACCTAAAATTCATAAAAATTTAAAAGAGCCTCCTGGAAGGCCTATTGTGGCGAGTACAGAATCTGTATTTTCAAATGTTGCTATCTTTCTTGATAAGATTTTGAATCCTATTACTAAGATCCAACAGTCTTTTCTTAAAGACACAGGGGATTTTTTAGGAAACATTAAAGAGATCAAAATAGAAGACACTGATATCTTATTTTCCCTAGATATTGTCAGCCTATATACAGCTATCCCCCATGAGGCAGGGGTGCAGGCAGTACTTGAAGCATTAAAAACCTCTGAAATATATACAAATTTACAATGTTCTTTCATAGAAGAAATGCTTAACATCATTCTCTACCTAAATTATTTATTATTTCAGGATACATACTATATACAAAAGAAGGGAACTGCTATGGGCTCCAATGTGGCCCCTTCATACGCCAATATTTTTGTTAGCCAATATGAAAAGAAATTTGTGTACATCAATAACAGTTATTTAACAAACTGTAAAGTATGGCTACGTTTCATAGATGATATTTTTGGCTTATGGAGGGGCACAGAGGAGTCCCTAGAGTTGTTTGTTGAAGAACTCAATCACTGCACAGGCTGCCTTAAATTTACCCTTAATTATTCTAGAAATAGAGTGAGTTATTTGGATACATGGGTATACAAACAATCTGGTAATTTGGTTACTGATCTTTATTGTAAATCAACAGATCGTAACACAATATTACATTATGAAAGTTTTCATCCTGAGCAAGTGTTTAAATCAATTCCCAAAAGCCAGTTTTTAAGGACAGCTAGAAATGTAAAAGAACCAAGATTGCAGGAAAAAAGAATGAAAAAAAATGGCCAATAAATTTTGCAATAGAGGCTATCCTATATCTATCATTGAGAAATGTGAACAGACAGTTAAGGAAGAGAGAACAGGGATTAAAAAAGATAAAACCAAAAATCAGCTGATTTTCACTTCAGAATATAATCAGTACAGTGAAGATATCTCTAAGATAATAAGAAAGCATTGGTATCTATTGGAGAGGACTAACCCTAACATTAGGGAATTTCAACAACCCCCCATCAGTTCATATAAAAGGGTTAAAAATATAAGAGATTTTGTAGTGAAAGCAGATATTGGCAGTAATAAAAAAGATCCAGTTAACTATCAGACAACTGCAAATAAGGGATCATACCCCTGTCTACATTGTGCTCAATGTAACTCAATGATAACGGGTAAAAATGTTGCACAAATTAATGACACTAAAAAGAGAGAAATCAATGGCCTCTTCACCTGTGATACTAATTATGTTGTATATATCTTGAAATGCCCATGTGGGCGGGGCTATGTAGGGGAGACAATTAACCCCATCAGGGACAGAATAAGTGCACACAAGTCCTCCATAAGATGCAAGGATATGACATTACCTGTCTCATCACATTTTATAACAGTAGGGCACACTGTTAGTCAGTTAAGGTTTCAGGTCATAGACCATATTCCTAAACCAAGGAGAGGAGGCAATAGAGAGTTGCTACTTAAAAAGAAAGAAGTATGGTGGATAAAAAATCTGAAAACACTATATCCAAATGGATTAAACAAGGATTATGATCTACATTTGTTTTTATAATTGTTTTTAAATTCCTGTGTATAAAAAGTGTGGATATGTGTCTATTTGTAACATATTATAAAGAAACATATATGACATACCACATAACCATACATTTAAGTGTTGAGAAATAAATGTTTATTAAAAAATAATAACAAAGTTGAATAATAAAGTTGAAAAGTTTAGTCAGAACCTTACCAGTTGGGGATACCAACATGAGCTAAGTGCAGGTAAAATTCTGTAATTAACTAAGCCACACCCTATACACAGGTGTACATAAGGGAGATGTTTGTTCTTAATCTATAGCATGAGGAAGGGACCAAGACGCTCAAAACGTCGCTGTATTTTATCCTAAAATGTTACTTTAATAAAGAAGAAGTGTTTTAAAGAAAAGTGCTGTTGCCATTGTCTACTTTGGAAATCATATATATATATATACAGATATAGATGGCGTCTAAATACAGTTTGGCTGACGTGTTATGCGCTCTCTAATGGCGATTAATCATAGACTGTCTCTCCTTGGCTACACCATTTAACCCTTTACATATCAATTAAAAACAACATGAAATAAAATCATGATGCTGAACTTAGACAAAGTCTCTGCTGCATTAAGAATAGCAATGTACCAAGATTAAGTGAGATATCAAATATTTAAATAATTATGCATTTGACAGATTATACAAATGAAGATAATAAAATATATACACCCAGAGTTTGGATTCTTGAAAATGTATACACAATAGGCAATATTAGAAAGGCTAAACAATGCTGAAACAAGACAATATAAAAACACAGAAGCGCCACATGGCCCAATATTGTTTGATGTAAATGAAGGTGTTATAATTTTTAAGCTAAACAACTAACATATTAAAGTTAATAAACAAAATTAAAACCTACTGACCTATATTTTCTCCAAAACGAAGTTTAATAACGTTCTAAAAGTTATATCTTTTATTCGCCGATGATGTCACGTTATCCTGCCCACTATTTTCAGCACTGCATGTTCAAAATACTTAAACCAATAACTTTGTGTTTAAAGCGCCATTTTGAAACCTAGGTATTGTAACGGATTGGAAAACAATTAAATTTGCAGACAAGATTTCTGATATACGGTAGAAATATGTTAATGAAATGCTATTGATAAAAAGCGTATTTGGGGTAGTTAGTTAGTAACAGGCATAGAAAATATTTACTTACAGTGGCCCTTTAAGTGTGATAAAAACACTAACATATGGTATAACACCCCTAATGGTACAGAAGGAGCGGTCTGGGGTCAATAACCGTCACCCAGAAGACTAACCTCCAGTGGATATTCAGTAATCTGCAAAGGATGATACAGAACACAAAAATGCCTATATGGCCTAGAATTGTTTGTATAGGAGATATATAATACTGGTATATAATACACTCACATTTAGTAGAGCACCTCCCTTGGTGCAGTCAGAGCAAGCTGGGATCAATACAGTCACTCGGTAGACTTATGTCCGGCTATCTGGAGCTCCCAATGATCCAGAGGTGGAGGCGTAGGTCAGAGAGTAGGTAATAATAGTAGTCCGGCAGCAAGTGGTAAGTATGTAAAAACTTACTTAATTAAAGTGTTAAAATAAATGATCCACCTTATCTGGCAAGTTTTTTGTCATATATAGCATCTAATAGTTTATTACAGATATTACACTGCTATCACGTTTTATGTATATATTATCATTGTCATATATAGCATCTAATAGTCTATTACAGATATTATACTGCTATCACGTTTTATGTATATATTATCATTGTCATATATAGCATCGAATAGTCTATTACAGATATTATACTGCTAACACGTTTTATGTATATATTATCATTGTCATATATAGCATCTAATAGTCTATTACAGATATTATACTGCTATTACGTTTTATGTATATATTATCATTGTCATATATAGCTGGTATAGCTTCATTAGTCTGAATATCTTAATTATCTGAGTTTTGCATTTAGCATCCTATACTTTGAGTACACTACACACGGTTTAACAAGGGCGCCCCCTATCTATATTTTATTCTAATGCTGAAACAATATCAATGAACTACTGCAAAATATGTCACAGAGTCACCTCTGGAGGCAAGGGTACAGGAACAAATGAATAAACAAGAGTGACCTAAAGCTAGAGGTATTAATAAAATAGCTAATGACCCACTCCCTATTCATACCAAGGGGAAGCCGTGTTTGTAATTTAAGGATCCAATATAGTTCCTCCTTCTCCAGTATTTTATTCCTATTGCCTCCTCTAGGTGACAAAGTTGCTATCTCTATCAGCTGGATTGACATATCTGCTATACTAGAAAAATGCTCCTAATTAAAGTGTTTGGTCACTGCAGAGTCTTATTATAACCTTTAGGGCTCCATTTATAAAGCAGCGGATGCTGCCTCAGAGCCCCATTGTTTCAGGTCCGCCTGAAATGGAAGTTAAATGCTCCTTAACTTCTCTGCCTCCTTTTAGGTGGTGGACTGAAATCATCCTGATCCAATATGATCGGAATGATTGACAGCCCCTGCTCACGACCGATTGGCCGCCAGTGAGCAGGGTGCGGCATTGCACAAATATTTCACCAGAGATGCTTGTGCAATGATAAATGCTGAAAAGTGTATGCTGTCGGCATTTAGCAAGGTTGAGCGGATATGATTCGCTACAGGGAATCATGTCCGCTCACCTCTTAATAAATTTACCCCCTAGGGTCTCAAACATATTCACTATATCTAGTCATAGTCCAACATATAGACAGTTACAGAGGGTACAAGAAAGTAATTACACTGCATAAGAAGTGCTACAATTTGCATAGAACTTTGCTTTAACTAGTAAAACAACATTTGTTCTGATAACATTGATGATACTGTACAAAGTATCATTTGGATTTTAATGTTGCATGTGCCTTAGTATCTTTAACAGAGTTGTATGGTGGTGAAACCATTAGAACAGAAGCCACAGATTTACAACCTAAAAGGCTCAGATCTGATTTCTATCCAATTAATTATCAAGGACCAATGATTAATGAATTTTAGAAGGCAGCACCGGATGATATTTTGGAGTTAGAACAGAACATTAGAGGCAGATCTACCCTTCTTAACTGCCAATATGTTGGTAAAACCCCACATGAGTTCAGGACTAGATTTAGTGAGCATGTTAGATAAACTAAACGCTATAATAAGACTCTGCAGTGGCCAAACACTTTCATTATGAGCATTTTTCTAATATAGCAGATATGACAATTCAGATGATAGACAGAACATCGTTGTCACATAGATGAGGCAATAGGAATAAAATACTGGAGAAGAAGGAACTTCCCCTCGGTATGAATAGGGAGTGGGACATTAGCTATTTTATTGATAATTATTAGAACTAGTTGTAGGTGACACTTTGACATATTTTCATTATTATTAGTTCAGCATTGTTTAGTCTTTCTAATATTGCCTATTTTGTATAAATTTGAAAGAATCCAAACTCTGGGTGAAAAAAATGTATTATCTTAATTTGTATAATCTGTCAAAGGGTTACTTATTTAAATAATCGAATATGGCCTTAATCATGGTAAGTTTGCTATTTTTTATGCAGCAGAGCCTTTGTCTAAGTTCAGTATTATGCTTTTATGTAATGCTGTTTTTAATTGATTTGTAAAGGGTTAACTCCCTTCTTTACCTATAAAAACAGTGGAACCAAGGAGGGACAGTCTATGATTAAGCTTCACTAGGTGGCATTAAACAGACTACCTGTACTTAGACACTGCCATGTGTGTATATCTATATATATATTTGTATTAACTATATTTTGTCAATAAAGATTGTTTTTATCTTTTGGATACCTTGTAGTTCCTTTACTCTTTTTTTGCCTTTTGTGAAACTAATCAAATAAAATATTTTGAGCATATGGTTATTTTAGTTTAAATAGTTTAGCCAAAAATGTTACCCCACCAATTAAATCTTCTGCATTAAACTCTAAAACCATCTTGAAGTTTGGGATTTTACTCCTTCAAGTTAAAAGAAAACAGTTAGTAATATTGCCTATATAATGACAACATGTGATTCATCTCTACAAAAATAAGATTTAGGAAAAAAATGTTTTAGCTAAATTTATTTGTAATCGACATAAAAAAATTCTTACCTGTGGCATGAAAACAGAGCTTGATTTGGTTTATTGCTCACACACAGAGCAGTATAAAAACTTGCACATCCAATACTCTAGAGATCAATTTAAATTTCAACCATTTCCCAGGTTAACCTTCTAAAAGCGAATGCACAGCTTAGGGAATGATTTTACTCTTGCGACTTTCACATTCAGTAGCAAATATTTTAACTTAATTTAGCAGAATCCTGAGCAATAATTTGGCGGTTAAGAACCCCCCGCCCAATTATTTCCTATGGGAAACTCTTCAGACACTGTAGGGCAGTTGGACATTAGTGCAAATGAATAGACACTTAAAGCTGTAAAGGAAAAGAAGCTGGACAAAGTGGTGATATCCAGCAACAACAAAGTCAAATCAAGGTGTGGTCTTTATGGCCACAAGCAGAGCCAGTGTTGTCTTAAAATGTCAAAAGTTGGAGAAGAATCAGAACTTATAGGAACACTGATGTCATGGCATTAGCACATTGACTGGCATATAATGGTCAAGAAAGTCCCAACAAGGAGTGGGCCTCATGGGCTGGAACATATAGGTAAAAATGGAATGGCATGTAGTGGACCTCTTACTAAGATGAAGCAGCAACTTCAATAGCAGTATAAAGGAGCAGGTAGGTACTAATCAGCATCAGAGGAGTATCGGGCCAAGTTATAGCAAGGTATGTGTTTAACACCTAAAGCATTGTAAAGAACCCATCAGAGTGTTATCTGAAATAGTCACAAGCTTGAGTAGCATCAGTAGTACAAGTGGGAGGTTTGCACCAAGGGCAGCAGAAGAAGGGCAGGTTATGTTAAATTACAGGAGTAATTTGTGAAAAGATGAAAAGTAAATTTGAAATACTTTAGCAAGTATCCTATTAAGAAATGTTGATGCTGCATTACTCACCCATATGGCATCTACAACATTGTAGTTTCAAAATGAGATATGAAGCATGGATGCCTACCTCTCAACTTTCAAGGGTTTTTCCATACTTACCCATTTATAATTGTAATTAAATTGAGCTGCATGGCTAATGGCTACCACCACTCTTTGTTCTCTCCCATTTGCCCTAGTCCTATCATTAGGTAAGTAACTCACAGGCATATAACCACAAATAATTTGCCGTATAAGTATATTGGGGGCTATCTTGTTGCTTCTGTGTTGGCATTTGACAATATTAAAGGGGCTTCCTGGTCTTGACATTTGTAAAAAATAACTGACGTTTGCTTTGTTGGTTAGCTTGATTCACTCATGCAGTCAATATTTTGTTAACCAAGGTCAGGGTCAGAACAAAGTCTGTAGCTGTGTAAGTTAATCAAGTGTCATTCCCGAAAGAAGGTAGCCAAAGAACAAGCTCTTTACTCCAAGTCAGGACTAACAGTGCAAAATATAACCAGGTGATAGAGCACATGGAGTAAACACAATTGTCTGAAACACAGTATCAATGGTCAACAGTCAGGTTATCATTCTGAAAAAATTAAGCATAGGGGCAGCCAAATGGCAGCATCCACAAACTGAACTAAAGTCATAACAGGAAAGGACAGTCAGGAACACAAAACCATTAACATAATGAACAACAAAGGACCAAATAGTATTTTCACCAAACCTTTTAGTGCAAATTGTGCTGCACTTTCTACAATAAGGTCACTTCACATGTAGAGGTCAGAAATAGTGCCATCCTCAATATATATCACACAGCCTGAACTATATTTAGCACTAACAACAATGTACAACGCACTATCCTTAGCATACCTGTCCTCTAATGCAGAGCTGCCCTCAGAGGTAACTTCTATAGTTTATTCATGTTGCTGGACCTGATTATCCCTTATACTTCATTTGCAACTAGGTCATCCACCAGAACTGCCACCTCAACAGGTTTACCAAAAAGACAGGTGGTGCAAAGTAAATGCACAGATAAAACCAGCACTTCATCATGTGGTGATTTGGGACCACAAAAAGCTGGCAGTAAGTGGCAAGGTAAATATTTATTTTATCACTACACATATTATGTTATTTAATAACTATCTTATAATGGGCTAGATTACAAATGGTGCACAATTAAGTGCTCCTGCTCGCGCATTAACTTCACTGGAAGTAAGCTATTTGCGTGCATCGGGTAGTGTATGTATTACAAGTTGAAAGTGCTCAAGCGAAAGTGTTTACTTTTAACTTGTAGTATAAACTCTACTTCTAAAGCGCACAACAAGCCGCAAAAAAAACCTTACTGCTTGAGCGCAACACGTAATCTAGCCCAATATGTCTTAATAGGTCCGTTTCTGTCTCATTTGCTGGCCACTCCTCCTCATTGCCTCTGTCTGTTGGAGTACCTCAAAGCTCTGTTCTAGGTCTTCTACTTGTCTCTATTCATACTTTCTCACTTAAGCCTTGTGCTTATCCCAGACATTATTTAGTATCTAGGATAGCCTAGTACTTATCTCAGGAATTAATTAATATGTAGGACAGCCTTATGCTTATCCCAGACAATAATTAGTATGTATGATAGCCGTATTCTTATCCCAGGCATTAATTAGTATGTATGATAGCCGTATTCTTATCCCAGGCATTAATTAGTATGTATGATAGCCGTATTCTTATCCCATGCATTAATTTGTATGTAGGATAGCCGTATTCTTATCTCAGGCATTAATTAGTATGTAGGATAGTTGTTTATCCCAGGCATTAATTAGTATGTAGGATAGGCTTATGTTTATCCCAGGCATTAATTAGTACATAAGATAGCCGTATGCTTATGCCAGTCGTTAATTAGTAAGTAGGCTAGCCTTATGCTTTTCTCAGTCATTTATTAGCATGTAGGATAGCATTGTGTTTATCCCAGGCAATAATTAGTAAGTAGGATAGCCTTATGCTAATCCCAGTCTTAAATTAGTACGTAGGTGTTATGTTCCTCTATTCAATTTTCATAGAATGGATACATATAAGTGTATAATAATGGTTTTGTAGCTATTTGTTGCAAACTCCAAGTCACATTGGATTCAGTGAAGAAGTTATCCACACAAGTAGCAAAGTTCATATATTTAAATTGGTTTGGCAGATTAATCACAAGTAAACAATTAGTTAACTTATGTAATACTGTTTAGGTAAATGTTAGATTAATTTTCAGGAGAAAAGAATAAAGTCTTGCAATTGATCAGAAAAGTAAATGGAACAAGAGGTTATGCACAGTCTCTAATTGCAAAAGTATTAGATGAAAATTATACTTGCGGTTGCTTCTGTAGTTGACTAACGGAGAAGTTCAGCAGACACACCCACATTGAATACCGACAAGGGAAAATACTATACTCCTGTTTTGAAACAGGTAAGTGTTCTTTAGAGATAGCCGGTGTGATTTGGGAGCGGAGTAAATGAGTAACTTTAATGCGGCTGAACAATTGTAACAATTGTTATTGAAAGCAAGTTTAACTGATAGTCTTTTAACTCTGTGTGTATATTGGATTTAAATGAATTTAATTTTATATTACTTCTGTAAGCTGATTTTTCTGTATAATAAAAATTTATTTTTAAACAATGTTATCTTCTCAAGTACCATTTCTTTATTGTACTCAAAAAGTTTATTTGTAAGAAATGAGACCTGTTTCACTGATATAATATTTAAAGGTCAGTGCTTGGAATTCATATTTCAATATAACTGTGTTTTAAGACCTTATAAGTGAATTAGGTATGAACCACTACAATTGGCATCCCTGGGTGTTTTGAGAGATAATATATGTTTTATAATAATTATTATAATTTTACCTGGGTCCCCTTATACGTAAGGGGAGGTACTAAAATATCATGGCTAATCAGGATTTGCAGAATCTTTTAAAACTCAATTATGTGTTTAAAATGCAGAATGGTAGAGTCATTGGAAATTATGAGGTTATTGCTTTGGAGATACAGTTATGGTTTAATTTATTTAAACTTTGCTAATGCTGCTGGAGTAGTTTTGCAACAACCTATATATCACACTATAGATGCAGATTTTGATCCTGCAACAAATAGAAATACAAATATTTCTTATGATGGTATAGTAGAGATTTTAGGCAGACCTCCTGTTATTGCTACAGGAATACAAAGACATTGCCCTAAAGGCTTTAGCCTGAATTGAGATGTGGGGTACTCCTAGATCTAGTTTGTACAGTCCAGTAAAGGGAAAATAAATAATACCAGCTGCAGAATATGAGCAAGCTGAGAGGGAAAACCTTTTTAATGTGATACAATTTTTAGGTTATATGTAAGCTCAGGTTTTAAATGGTGAAAATGTCTGGATAGTCATGCATATAGCAAGTTTTTTTTTTTTTTTTGCTGAAGCTGCAGGAATTCCTAAATGAAACATAAAAACAATTGGAGTGATGCCACGCAATCCGAAGGACATAGCTTTGTGGTTAAATAACAGAGTTCATGCATTAGCTGGAGTTTATCCAACTCATTATCTTTCACAAAATAGAACATTAGTTAATGCTATTTTATTCTCTGGTTTGTGTATTTTTATATTTGAGGCAAGGAAGTGGAATTCAGTGATTTATGCATATCATGTAAAGACACAAGGTAAAGATACTTTGGCTTCACTTGCTGATATTTTAGGAATGATGAATATAAATAGTGGTATTGTAGCAGCATAATTATTAGAGCTGAGATTAACAAAGGATAATCACGACATGGTATGGGGTTGTTTAAAGCCAAATGTTAAAGGACAAGGCTTAATTTTAGATATAGAGAGACAAATACTCTCTATGCCTATTGCTGAGAGACCGAAAACAAATACCTGATATATATTAAGACATACTTATACACTTGTAGGTAAGGACCTGACTGGAGATGCTCTAGTAACTTCAAATAGCAGAGAAAAGGAAAGGAAAGGAGAAAAGATTTTCCAGCAAAAGAATAACAGAGCTCAGTTTGTAAAAAAGAATTCAAGAGAACAATATCCACAAAAACAAACTAAATTTAACCCTCCACTACCTTACTCCCAAGCACCTCCATCTTACACCAATGAAAATCAGTTTATAACTATTTAGAGCAAATCTTCAGATTTGCCTTATGAGGAGTTTCCTCACAGGACATTGAGACCATTTATAAAAACCCCAGATCGGTATGGGTTTGGAAATGGTAGTGTAAGTTATAGAGGTAAAGGTACAGGGGGTCAGGATAGATATAAGGAGCGTGTGATTTGTTCTACTGAAAGGGGTGAAATTTCAGTTGCCCCAGCTACTACTAAAAAAAGTAGGGCAAATAAAGAAATCACTACCAGACATCCCAGAAGAGTCTGAAGGTGAATGATGTAAATTAACAGTAGAATATGGGGGAGAGACTTAAGAGGGGTATTTAGATACACAAGCATAAATATCTTTAGTACAATCAGATATGTTAAAAGAAGATGTATTAGCAAATATAACTATACAGACTTTAAAAGGTGAAGGTACTTATCCCTCATGTAATACAGAGGTAAAAATAAATGGTAAAAGAGTGCACTTAGAATTAGTTCAGCATCCTAAGCTTGATTCTGATTTTCTTATAGCTTATAAGGATGTAGCACATTTTATTTCATTGCAGCTGGAAGATGAACTTAATTTAACTACTAGAGTTGTGGAATAAGAATTTATGAAAATGCAATTAGATAATACTGCAGTATCTGATGTTAGAAACTTAGATTTTTGCTTAAAGAAAAATATTAATATATTTCACAAGTGGGAAAATCAGGTTAGACATTGTAAAGGAATCAGTCATCATATTGCTACAGGCACAGTAGTTCCTAAGAAACAGGCACAGTATAAAATCAATGGTGTAGCCATTCCCTATATACAGAAAGTCATTGATGATTTGCTTAAACAAGGAGTACTAAAAGAACAGTACAGTCAAATGAACTCAGCAGTCTACCCTATTCCCAAACCGGATGGTTCTTGGCGAATGGTATTAGACTATAGAGAAGCTAACAGAGTTACACCACAGTGGCAACACAAAATACACATGCACCTTCTATTATACACAATTTGCAAAGGAAAACTTTTAAGACAAAGTTAGACTTGGCAAATGGTTTTTGGAGTCATCCTATTACTCCAGATAGTTACTGGATAACAGGTTTTACTTGGAGAGGCAAAATTTTGGTATTTACCTAATTACCTCAGGGATTTTTGAATTCGAGTGCGTTATTTACTTCAGATGTAGTCAATTTATTGTCTAAATTTCCAGAAGTGGAGGTATATGTGGATGACATATTTTTCACATGATAGTGAGGAGTAACACATAGCAGTGTTGGATCAGGTTTTGACTATATTACATAATGCAGGTTATGTAGTATCTCTTAAGAAATCTCAAATTGCAGGACATACTGTTACTTTCTTGGGATTTGAAATTTCTGAAAGGGGGAGAGGATTATCTGATAATTATAAATAAATAATAGCAGCTTTAACACATCCACATTCTCTAAAACAATTACGTAGTATAATTGGTTTACTTACTTATGCAATGTTTTTCATACCTGATTTCAATGTGTTAATTGCACCTCTGCATGCTGCAGTCTCAAGGGAGATAAAATCTAAAACAAAAAAGACCAAGGATACTTTTTAAGTGGACGACTCAGGAAGAGGCACTAAATGCATTATTAAATGCATTATTAAGGGCAGTAAATAGAACAGAGTATTTAGCTCAAAGAGATAGTACTAAGGATCTATCAGTTTACATAAATATTTTGCCGAATGCAAGCTATATAAGGTTATATAATGTAAATGAGACAATTCCAATAGCACTTCTATCTTATGTATATTCACAAACAAAGATAAAGTTTACTATGATAGAGAAGCTTTTGGTAGCTGTTAATATAACACTGTTAAAGTCAAGACAGATTGCACAGGGGAAAGATATATATGTACATACATCAGTAGCCTCACTTGATAACTTACAAAAGCAAACTATACCAGACAAGAAAGCACTTAAGAATAGATGGATAAAATGGTTTTCTATTTTGGAAGACCCACAGATACATTTTATTCATGATAAGAATCTGACACCTCTAGATGATTTACCAGCTCCAAAGCAACCCTCAAGTTGGAATTTATAAACTTATCCAAATTATTACAATTCAGCTATATTTTACACTGATAGCTCTGCAATAATCTCTAGTAAAGAGAAAGTAAATAAATCTGCTGGAGCAGGAATTGCTAAATATTCTCCCACTCTGACTTTGATGCGTTCATGGCAAATCCCTTTAAGGGATCATTCAGCTCAATTTGCAGGAATTTCTGCACTAGCATTTGCTATGAAGGAAGCATTGTTAGATAAAGGATCAGTGTTAATTGTAACTGATTCTGCATACCTGGCAAGATCTGTATTCCAGGATTTATGAATCTGGAAATCTAATGGTTTTTTAACTGCAAAGAAAAACCATTAAAGCATATTGTCAAATGGAAAGTAATTGCTGCTTATTTGGATCTAAAGCCTGATATTGAAGTAGTACATGAACCAGCTCAAAGAAAGCTAGGTTCTTCTTTGCATACAGAAGGCAATATATTTGCAGATACTCTTGCACAAAGTGTAAGTAAAAATATGCAGTATATGCAGTTAAAACTCGAATGACAGCAACCAGTAATCTTGACACAGAGTTAAATGCTTGCTTGAAAAAAACCAGACCTAATCCAGCTGGTTATCCTAAAACATATCTTTATGAATTTAAAGACAAACATTGTATGGTTAAGATTGGAGACTAACAATTGATTATTCCCCCTGTCATAGACAGATGTAACTTAACAGAGATGGCCTATTCTAGTATTGGACATCCTCATTTAGGGCAAGATAAAGTCTTATTTACCCTAAAGTCAAAATATTGGTGGCCTAATATGAAGGAAATGGTCATAAGAGTTATAGGGAGTTGTAAAGCATGTCTCCTTGTTAATAATCCAAATCACCAGAAACAACCATACATTGTTAAAGAAATTCCTAATAAGCGATTTGATCTGATTTATTTAGATCACATAGGGCCTTTACCTACTTCACATGGATACAAATATGTTTTAGTATATGTTGATGCTTGTATAAGGTTCATATGGTTATACCCTGTTAAAAGTGCCACGGCTAGTACCACGCTTGATAGTCTCAATTCCTTAGTAAGTATTGGTAAACCTAAAGCCCTACACTCAGATGCTGGATCAGCTTTAACATCTACTCAAGCACAAGAGTGGGCTAAGTCTTTTGATATAAAATGGGAAATCAGTGCACCTTATCATCCCCAAAGTAGTGGGGTTGTTGAAAGGAAAAATGCTGAGGTAAAATGATTGTTAACCAAGTTACTAACTAACCACCCAAAACAGTGGTATCCCCTGTTAACTTATGTACAAGTAGGTTTAAATAATATACCTTCTGTTATTTCTGGGAAAACACCTTATGAATTGTTATATAGTATACCTATGAATACAATGTTTAATACTGAGTACCTTTCTGCACCAGGGAGATTAGAGCAATTATCTATTTTACAAGAAATACGTGATTGTTTTGCACAACCTGCTTTTACACCTAACCTTTTATGAGCTTGGACACCACAGGTTGGTCAGTTTGTCCAGGAAAGAGTTCAAGCAGCGAAACCTTTATGGCCAAGATGGAATCCTACAAAGGTAAAACATGTCATTAACCTAAGGACTTTGATTATAGAAGACAAACAAGGAAAAGACAGAATTGTCAGCATTGATAACTTAAAACCAGCTTCTAAATTTGAGTTAGAAGATGACAAACCCTCTGACTTACTCTCAGTGGGTTACTCTGAGTGAAGCAAACCGGATTAATAATCAATTTTAAATGATGCCATTTTCTTCAAATCCAGAGACTATAACACCTTTTTTTATTATGATGTTGAAGAAGGTGATCAAATAACTGAAGTAGATTCATTTGATACACCAACACCAGTTACAAGATCTAATCCTGTTTTACCTATCATAAATAATATGCTATCAGCACGAACACTGATACAACAACAAGGACTGAAAATGTTAAAGAACTTGTTCAATTATAAAAACCTTAAAATATTGAGATATACAGTACTGATACTTTTTATACTTCTCCTTATCTTGATATCAACCTGCATGGTAGTTTTTTGACTACAGTGGAATAGTCTTGCAAAGAGACCTGGAGCTGTTCTGGCATGGAATCAAACAAAAGCTCAAGAGGATGCTGTACCAACGATATCAAGACTAAAAAGAGCTGAACATTACAATCTGCAACCTGTAGAAACAAAAATGAATGGGCTACTGCAAGGAATTTATTGGAAACCATTTCCAAAACCTATAATACAAAAACAAAATGTATTAGGAATATCTCAAGTTGTATTGATAGATTCAACAGTAATATCAAAGAAAGCAAAGATCACAACTCAAATGGGAAGAAAATTGGTAAAAGATCACATAAATGGGCAAATGGAAATGATACAAGCAAAGACTTTGGAATATGATTTGCCTTTGCAAGAATACTGGAAACAAAAGACATACAGAGAAAAAATGTGTTTTTCAACATTTGCACATTGCTATTATGTGGACTTTCAAGGGACAAGGAGATGACCTGCAAATGAAATTAAAGCAGATCAATGTCCACGTCCTGGGATTACAATTGACAAAGTCAAGTATAAAGAATATCCTATTTTTTATCTAAACACAGGACAATTAACTCAAAAAGACTTCTTTCCTGAAAATTACACAGATCCTCGCATTGCATTCTGGGAAAACGCAGAGGAGGAGGGATACAGGTTTCCTGGAGGAGTAAAGTCATATAATGGAGCAGTGTTTTGTATTAACACACTTTATTCAGAAAGGTGGACACCAGAGTTACATACAGATGAAGGACACCTGCAACTATTTGAAAAGCTTCAGCTTGAAGTAGTGGATCAACAGACAGGAAGACTGCGAGAGCAAGCATTACCTACAGAATGGAATGAGAAAGGAAAAGATTAAATGTTTTTGAATCTAAAAGAATGGGATACATGTACAAAGCCAAGATATGCAGCTTTCTTAAATACAATGTATTACAGTCACTCATGCAAAGAAAAGAACAATCTTTGTAATATAACAATTGAAGATCTAATTAAAAAGGGCATTTGTGACTTGGAAACAAACTATCAATGTACATCCTGTTGTTTCTACCTTAAGAAATCAAGGACATATTTTCATTTTCAACCTAAAGATATTGATAAGGGATTCCTGCAGTATGCAGGCAAGCCAGGGTTTTGGTGCGTGACAAAACATCACATTATTAACAAAAATTATGTAATATATTTCCTGTTTCAGAAATGTCTCATAGATAAAATATCCAGTAAATGTAGTAATTGCAAGTATGAAACTACAAATGGATGTAAATATATCAGTTGATGACATACCATGTAAATATGCTAAATGTTATAAGCAAAATGTGACAGATATGACTTATGATGAAGATGTTTGGGGAACAAATAATATATTTGATAATGTAACATATATTACAATAGAATAACAAATAACCCAGAAGATTGTGTATGGGATATATATATATATATATATATATATATATATATATATATATATATATATATATATATATATATATATATATATATATATATATATAATGAGATGATAATACCTGGAAATGTATACACAACAAATTGGGAGATTGTTAATTTTGGGCATTTAATTAGTACTCCGGATCGTATGGCATTGTTACAAATTCAACATCCATATCAATATATTTCACAGTATTGTGAGAGCTGGGAATATATTGAAACAGAAAATTGTGTTGATCTAGGATATTTAGTATGTGAAAATGTCTGCAAGCGAAAACCATGTGGTGTTGATAAACAAGACTCTGATTGTACTGTTAAAATTACGCCTCTACAATCACCATACACTCGCATAGAACCAATTCATAATGGGTCATATGTTGTGATTACTAGTCAAAAATGATTGTAATATTCCAATGTTGCAAGCTACGATGGTAATAGTTAATGAATCTGTGGAGTGTTATAATATAATTTTAACACCACCTGTGATTAAAATATACATGCTAGGTCACATTTAACAAATGCAGGTACTCCATATTACATTGCAAATTCCATACATGACAGCATTTTGGGCTCATTTACATAACATGCAAGTGAGATTAGGCTCCTCCCATGAAGCAATTGAGAATTTGGTTAAAAGGGCACATGCAGACCTCTTAAGAATTGACTTGCATGAAGGGGATTTTCCTACCTGGAATAGAACTTTAGGTAAATCATTGATTCCAATAATGCCAGCATTGGGTAATGTTATTTCAAAAATTGGAGAAGGTTTAGCTACAGTGGGGAATGGTATCTTTGGAGACATACTGGGAATATGTACTATGTATTAATAGCCATAGTATTGTGTATCATTTTATTTAGAATTTTTGTCCTTTCTTCCTAGGAGAAAATCTAAGTAAAAAAAAATAATAAGCAATTATTTGTAAACCTGTTTTCTTTTGAATTAAATACCAGAAAGGAAATGGCAAGCTTATTATCATGTTATGCTATAATTCATATATGCTATAGGTATATATCTTGTTAAGCTATAATTTATATGCCAATAACATCTGTAGAAGTAAAGATTTATTATTTTTATTATAAATGTATTTTTATTGTAAATGTAACCAGTATAAACTTATTTGTTAGAAACATTAATAATCCTTCTTTATTTTCACAAAGAAAACCTGTGGATTATAATTTATTATCAACCTTTTTTTTTTTTTTAAGTTTTTTTGCAAGCTTTTTAACTTAAAAGCTACTTGTTATCAGCATCTCATTGAAAAGGAAAGTAATAAATTTACTCCTACGACACACATTTTTATGAGGATATTTCTCCAAGCAAGAAATGCCATGCTAACTGGACATCTATAACTCATCCACTAATGAGTCATACACCAATTAACCAGTTTCTATCAAATGGATATTTTGGAGAATTTATTTACGACGTATTACTAAATGGCAAGTCATCTTCCAATGAGGAGGATTTAACCTTTGTTACCTTGGGATTTACACTTATTTAACGTTACAATCTTGTAACTTATAAAAGGAATACTAATATGCTTCAACGAAGCTTTATGGAGATTTTTTTATTTATATGAATCCGTCATATACTTACATTGGCTGGGATCCAACTGTTTTTCTTGCTGGCGCAGGAGTAAAACGTTTCTGTTCAACTAACAGTTTGCTTCAAACTTCCCATAACGGATTACAAACAAAATCCTGATTCTCCAATCCAGAGAAAAGTTTGCTGCAATAATTCCATAGCGGATTACAAACGAAATGTTGATTATCTTGTTCAGTGGAAAGTTTGCTTCAAACTTCCCATAACGGATTACAAACAAAATCCTGATTCTCCAAATCCAGAGAAATGTTTGCTGTAAAAATTTCCATAACGGAATACAAACATGATGTTCTGTCTGGCTCAACGCTTCATGTATTAATTTACAGATATACTCCTACTTGAAGAAGATTATGAAAAAGTTCAGTTTAATTCCTGTATCATTAACGTCGGACTTTATTTTGTTTGCATTATTAAGGACACTGATTTCATGTCCGTTACTCTGCTGAATCCCGAACATTAATGACGCATTTCTTTTTCTGTGGGAACGAAGGGCTGGACACTTTCTTATCTTTTCCTCAAGAATGTATTGGAGGGGCTGTAACATGCTTTCATTTACCCTGTGATATACCTGTGCTTGTAAATGTAATTTTTAGTTAACAATGCATAACTTTGCAAATAAACTTTGTTTATAGCATGCTTGTCTCAATAAAAGCTGCTATGTAAATGTTAGTTTTAAATGTTAGTATTAACATTGCTATAAAATGTTTGACTAAAAACTATACCAACAGTAAGAAATACATTCTTTCAGCAAGACACTTATAACTTACTATAAATGATAGATTTCTTTTAAATCTATCATGTACAGCTTCTATACATAAAGACTGTACCTTGTTATAAGAGCCTGTTCACATAAATTGTGAAAAATATAATCTTTAATATGCTTATTTTGCAATATATAGAGTGTATAACTATATTCAAATATATGTTACTTCTACAATGTGTACAATGTATAACTGTGTCCTTTTATATGTTTAAACAAAAGTCTTTTACAATATAAAAGGTTTTTATTATCTGTATGCTAACATACTAACCAACTAACTAGTTTTAAAATAAGATGTTATATGATCTAAAATGGAGGTTTATTCAACCTTGAAATTATAGCTCTAAAATGGATGCTCATTGCAATTTCAAGTGCGTATGTCTAAACTCTTGTATAACAGATTTTCAAGGCCACATTCCTAAAACAAGTTAGACAAGTTTTGTTGATGTTAAAATGATGCTAAAAATACATATAAAAAGAAAACAATAAATGATGACGTCATCCAAGTAAAAAACTATAAAAACACCTTGTTGTAAACATAAGGAGGTGACTCTGACAGGATGTTATAGAGCATCTCTAAGGATAAGATTTGGTTGCAAAGAAGTCATTTCGAGTGGTATGTAAAAATTGTTATTGAAAGCAAGTTTAACTGATAGTCTTTTAACTCTGTGTGTATATTGGATTTAAATGAATTTAATTTTATATTACTTCTGTAAGCTGATTTTTCTGTATAATAAAAATTTATTTTTAAACAATGTTATCTTCTCAAGTACCATTTCTTTATTGTACTCAAAAAGTTTCTTTGTAATAAATGAGACCTGTTTCACCAATATAATATTTAAAGGTCAGTGCATGGAATTCATATTTCAATATAACTGTGCTTTAAGACCTTATAAGTGAATTAGGTGTGAACCACTACAACAGAATGATGCATTAAAAGAAAAAAATAGTCTTAAAATAACAGGTAAATGTATTTTTTAAATTTTCATTAGCTGTTTTAATATTGACAAAATAAGTGTAAAGTTTTCGTTTCTATAAAACAATAGGAGCTGCCATGTTGTAACTTAGGTGTATTTATTTCTGCTGAGGCCAATTAGAGACAGTCATAAATAGGTCATAAGTGTGTGCAGCCAATGAATATAACCGTGTTCTGCACTTCCACTTCTGAAATGAACTGAAAAGCTCACAATTTCAGAATGGAATTATAGGAAAAGGGAACAAAATAAATAGTGAAAGTATATTGCAAAGCTGTTTTTATATATACAATCTATCATTTTATAATACAATCTCAAAGTGTTCAATGTCCCTTTAAGCAACAAATATCATGGCATCATTATCACCAGAAGGGTGGATATGATAATAAAATGAGGCAAAAAAGTATTAAAGCACAAAATTACATTTTTGAAATCCAAGCATCATGAACAAGGTGTTTTGCCTCATTCTATTAAAGCAAGTGATGGGATTTGTTACATAAACATCAAATTATACCTAAATCCAGTGTATAATTAACCACTAACAACATAAAAATCATGACCTCTTTATATGTTTGTTTATTTACTGTCCCTTTAAGATGACCTTGTTGTTTTAATACAATCCAAAACATCTGTTTAGACACTTTTAAAATGAAACTTAAGTTAAAATTATACTTAGATCAAGCATTTTTTTTAATTTCTATGTATTCAAATGTTCAGTTTGTGCTCAGTCTTTATATATGCACACTTGTTAAAGCATTGGTTCCTACTGAGTATGTGTAAGAGTTCACAGTGTATACAAATGGGTGCTCTGACAAAATGCAGAAAGACATTTGGCAGAAGGACATTTGGCAGACGGACATTTGGCCGACGGACATTTGGCTGACAGACAGAAAGCTAAAGAATGTTCCGATTTCGGCCGAGGGCAGATACGTTCCAGAGTGCTCTGTTCTAATCAGAGCCTCGGGCACCGCAACTGCCTCTGGGAACCTTACCATGGGTCCCAGGCCGCACGTTTTGTAATTCTCTGTCTGGGAAACTATCTATCTATCAAATCTATCTATTTATCTATCAAATCTATCTATCTATCGTATCTATCAAATGTATCTATTGCATCTATTAATCTATCTATCTAATCTATGTATCTATCTATCTATCAAATCTATCTATCTCGTGGCCGGACTGTTATGTGACAGCCACTTGTGTTTCGGCCAAATGTCCGTCGGCCAAATGTCCGTCGGCCAAGTGTCCGTCGGCCAAGTGTCCTTCGGCCAAAAGTCCGGCCATGATACAAATGAGTCTGTAATTCGCTGATGGCTGTCACATGACATAGCGGGCAGGGAAATAGAAGCAATCTTTGACATTTTTTAGAAAAAAAAATCTACTGATAATTTGAACTTTTGAGTAAATTGTCTTTTTACTGTGTATTTTTGGATTATGTAATTCTTCTATATTTAGTGGTCCCTTAAGTTATTAACAATTGTTTAATCAATATTTGTTTGTTTACATAACTTTCGGCTAGATTACGAGTTGTGCGTTAGGCTTAAAAAGCAGCTCTGGCCGTTCCTAACGCTGCTTTTTAACGCTGCTGGTATTACGAGTCTTGCAGGTACAGGTGTACCTCTCACTTTTTTGGCCAAACTTGTAAATACCGCAAATCCACTTACGTAAATTGCGTATCCTCTTTTTTCAATGGGACTTGCATAGCGCCGGTATTACGAGTCTGACAAAAAGTGAGCTGTGGAGCCTCTCCTGTCAAGACTGGTACCACATTTTAAAGTCAGTAGTTAAGAGTTTTACACTACAATGCCGTAGCATAAAACTCTTAACTAAAGTACTAAAAAGTACACTAACACCCATAAACTACCTATTAACCCCTAAACTGAGCCCCCCCCACATGGCAAACACTAAAATACATTTTTTAACCCCTAATCTGCCGAACTGGTCATCATTGCCACTATAATAAATATATTAACCCCTAAACCGCCGCACGCCCGCATCGTAAACACTAGTTAAATATTATTAACCCCTAATCTGCCATTCCTAACATCGCTGACACCTACCTACAATTATTAACCCCTAATTTGCCGCCCCCAACATCGCCACCGCTATATTAAAGTTATTAACCCCTAAATCTAAGTCTAACCCTAACACCCCCTAACTTAAATATAATTTAAATAAATCTATATAAAAATAACTATCATTAACTAAATTATTCCTATTTAAAAATCAATACTTACCTATAAAATAAACCCTAAGTTGGCTACAATATAACTTATAGTTACATTGTAGCTAGCTTAGGGTTTATTTTTATTTTACAGGCAAGTTTGTATTTATTTTAACTAGGTACAATAGTTATTAAATAGTTATTAACTATTTACTAACTACCTAGCTAAAATAAAGACAAATGTACCTGTAAAATAAAACCTAACCTAAATTACACTAATACCTAACACTACACTATAATTAAATTAATTCCCACAATTAATTTTTTACAGGTAAAAGAGCTGACTACTTTGGGGCAATGCCCCTCAAAAGGCCCTTTTAAGGGATATTTGTAATTTAGTGTAGGGTAGGGCTATTTTTTTTATTTTGTGGGGGCTTTTTATTTTGTTAGGGGGATTAGATTAGGTGTAATTAGTTTAAAAATCTTGTAATTTGTTTATTATTTTCTGTAATTTAGTGTTTGTTTGTTTTTGTACTTTAGATAATTTTATTTAATTGTATTTAATAGTATTTCATTTAGGGAATTCATTTAATTATAGTATAGTGTTAGGTGTCATTGTAACTTAGGTTAGGTTTTATTTTACAGGTACTTTTGTATTTATTTTATCTAGGTAGTTATTAAATAGTTAATAACTATTTAATAACTATTCTACCTAGTTAAAATAAATACAAACTTGCCTGTAACATAAAAATTAACCCTAAAATAGCTACAATGTAACTATTAGTTATATTGTAGATAGTTTAGGCTTTATTTTATAGGTAAGTATTTAGTTTTAAATAGGAATTATTTAGTTAATTATAGTAATTTTATTTAGATTTATTTAAATTATATTTAAGTTAGGGGGTGTTAGTGTTAGACTTAGGTTTAGGGGTAATAAATTTAGAATAGTGGCGTTGGGGGCGGCAGATTAGGGGTTAATAAATGTAGGTAGTTGGCGGCGATGTTAGGGGTGGCAGATTAGGGGTTAATAATCTTTAACTAATGTTTGAGATGCAGGAGTGCGGCGGTTTAGGGGTTAATATGTTTATTATAGTGGCGACGACATTGGGGGTGGCAGATTAGGGGTTAAGAAGTGTAGGTAGGTTGCGGCAACATTGGGGAAGGCAGATTAGGGGTTAATAAATATAATGTAGGTGTCGGCGATGTTGGGGGCAGCAGATTAGGGGTTCATAAGTATAATGTAGGTGGCGGCGGTGTCCGGAGTGGCATATTAGGGGTTAATAATATAATGTAGGTTGCGGCGATGTTGGGGGCGGCAGATTAGGGGTTAATAAGTGTAAAATTAGGGGTGTTTAGACTTGGGTTCATGTTAGGGTGTTAGGTGTAAATATACATTTTATTTCCCCATAGGAATCAATGAGGCTGCGTTAAGGAGCTTTACGCTGCTTTTTTGCACGTGTTAGACTTTTTTTCTTCCGGCTCTCCCTGTTGATTCCTATGGGGAAATCGTGCACGAGCATGTTACACCAGCTCACAGCTAACGTAAGCAGTGCTGGTATTGGAGTGCGGTAATGAGCAAAAACTGCTCGTTAGCACCGCATAGCCTCTAACGCAAAACTCGTAATCTAGGTGATAGTTTTCAAGACATTACCCACTTTTTAATGTGTGTCACTAGAGCATATGAGAACGGTTAAAATAGGTGTTGTCTTTTTGAGGGTGCTATAGAGCTGTGCCGTGACTATCAGCATAGTTCAGGTGGATACCATATTTTGAGGTGAGATTTAAATTAAGAAGCTATAAAAAAAATTATGTTGCTGTGCCTTTGGCTTAAATTTCCACAAAAATACAGCATCCATTTGAGCTATCCTGATAGTCATGCTTGATCATTTAAATGGGTTTTCCCTTATCATAAGATGACATCCATTTGAACCAACCTGTTAGTCTCACTCAACCACTTTAACATGTTTTGCTGTGCCGTACGCCTTAATCTAACAGTGTCAGTACTATTGTGCACCTCAACATTATAGCTCACAGATGTCTGGTGTAATATGCACCTCAACATAATGGCTCCCTGGTGTCTGGACTAATGTGTCCCTCAACATAATGGTTCCCAAGGTTTCTGGACTAATATTTCCCTCAACATAATGGTTCCCAAGTGTGGTTATCTATTAATTTAAAATATCTCTACTTTCTACTAAATCTCTATGGTGGTACCACTAAAACCAACACAGATAAATTGTGAAATAAACTCTATGAGGGGTCCTCCATTATTTGTCAAACAGTTTATTTAGGAATCAATATATGTTAATAATAAGATAAATATTTACAGGTATATATATATAAATCTATTTTACAGATAAACAGTCCAAAATTTAATTAATACAGGGCAACTCTTCTACACTAACCCCAATTGTGCAATACTGCTACACAGAATATTATCCCAGAAATACTTAGCCAGATTCTCTGTGTCCAACATCATCCATCTTTTAGCAGGAGCAGGATAAAAATAGAGAGATAGAGGCTCTGGTGTTACAGTATTTTATAACCCAATTCAAAAGGGAGTGGCTTATCAAATGCCACTCAAAAGACCAATGGGAGTGTCTATAGTTCAGAGAGAAAGGTGTACCTGGGGGAAGGGATCCCAATAACAGCTAAGTGAATATTCCAGTGATAAAATGTCACCACATTCCCTCACTTTGTCTTCTCCTATGTTGCCCCGTTTTCTAGTTATACCCACTAGTACAGAAGAACACAGTGGGAGCGAAAACCTTACAGGAGAAATTCTCCCACCATCCCTTTGGAATCATTCCCTCGGCGATATGAGCTCTTCTGTACTTTCCTAGGACTGTCAATTCCTAATCTAACTTTATACAATTCATTAGAAAAATTAATTTAAAATTATACATAGAAACACAAAATCCTATGCTAAACCCCATTAGCAACATTTATACAATGGTCTTAAATATTGGGAAAAGTTCATGTATGAGTGTGTGAGTGTGGGTACACTAGATGGGTATGTGTGTAGTAAAATCTTTATTAAGAAAGTGTGAATTGTGCCTGTAAAACAAAAGTTATAATGGTTCCCTGAAGTTCTTTGTTGTCATCTTTTGGCATCTGGTCCTTGCTTTTGGCATCTGGTCCTTGCTTTTGCTTTACCAAATCACTCTCTTTGAACCATTTTGTTTTTTTCCAAGACCCTCAAAGGAATGAAAAAAATATTAAAACCAGGCATATATTTACTTCACACTACAACACTCCATCTGCAGTAGAAACCACATTCACAGTTATTAACTTCAAGTTGGAAAGTGCCTCTGTTATTGCATCATCCCACTCGCACCCTTACTTAACTTATGTTGCTTGATTTATATGATTATTTACCCCTTTATGCTATATATATATATAATTATTTTGGTCTAATGCACCATTTTACATCTCCATTGTGATACATTATACTTATTTAATTTGTCCAACGCCACCATCATAGCTTCATGGTAAGATCAGTCCTGAAGACACCTGAAAAACAACAATCTATAATATGTGTTATTGGGGAAAAACTGGAAGGAAAGGTGAGAAGCCTTCTATCTTCATTGGTTTTCTTCCTGCAAGATAAGACTTCAGACAGTTTACATAGAAATGGTATTGCATGTGGCCTCCCAAAACTAATCACAATGGAGGTATCTGTTATTGTTTTTTTTTAGAAAGAGAATGCATCAATTAACTATACATTCTTAATATTGGCATTTAAAACTTAATAATAAAAAACACTTACATTATTAATTGAACTTAAAACTAAAGTACACATTACACGATACAAATGTACTGCAAACAAATATGCTTATAAAAAAAATGAATGATTTAATTTGAGCACTCCAGCTCTGTCAGTTGCTTCTTTAGAAACCCAATTTGATCTCTCATTCTCCTGTTTTTTTGTTTGAGTTCCCAATAACTTAAGTTGGCCTTATTGTTTATCTCATTTGACCTCAGCCTCCAATTTTCTCCTCTGTTAATATCGCCATTTAAATTCCTGTCTCTCCAGTTTTCTGTATTTGATGCTCTACTATTCTGATATCCACAAACATTCCTTCTATTACCCCTCTCTGATTCCTGCCTGTGAATATTCAGATTATTCTCCATTGACTGCTTCACTGCAGAATTTTCCTTAATGGTGTATGGGTGATAATTCCACCACTTCTCAGCTCTAGTGAGCACCATATGTAGGTTTGTGGAGTTTGGATCATACAGCTTTACAAACTCCTGACATTTTCTGGGGAGAGCTTCAAGTAACCTCTGTATGTGAGCTGGTGACCCCCAGACCATTTGGGTCTGTGGCTGGCGCAGCACACACCAAAATAAAACTCTTTTTGCTACTTCAAATGGCCCATCTAGTGGTCTCATGGTAATTTCACTAATCTCTTTCTCTAGACTAGTAAAATTGAAAAAGGTTTTAGCTATCCTGCCAGCCTGATCACATATACTTGAATTAAATCCTAATAACCTGTTGGCATAGGGGCCCATGGCATCTTGAAGCAATTCGGTCCATTCCGGCATGCTCATACCTAATTTTATGGCTTTTTCAGTTCCCTTGTGAAACCAATGTGAAAAGTTATTAAAGCTGTTTGTGGGGATTGTGCCCCACCATTTCTTAAAAATGTCTTTATCTGCTACAGTCATTGGCCTAGTCTGATTTGAAAAACCTGTAGGAACTTTCAGGTTGTTAAAATTCTCAGAAATTATGACAGGGGCAATTGGAACAGAACTTGGGTTTTTAGTGGGGCCCATTTGCATTTTATCTTGTTTTACTAATTGTTTTGGCTCTTTCCTTTGTGGCATTAAGTTATCACTATCTGCATTGTTCCCAGAAATATCACTAATTATTTTTTCTTTTTGTTCAATTTTCATCTGTAACTCAGTAATTTTGTTTGAGTATTCGTTACTGATGTGTTCTGTTAATTTTAATTTACGTTGTAATTTACTGATCTGTATGGTGTTAGTTAAAGCAGAAAGCTTAATATAATCTCTGTCAGTCTGTGTGTTATCTAACTTTAATTTAAGGTCTTTATTTTACTCTGTAAGTTCTCCAATAATGTCTGTTAATCTCTTTATAGTTGAAATCACTGCCTGCGCTATCATACATTTTCTTTTATTGTTATTCATCTTTTTAAGAGTTAACACCTGTGTTAGTATATCTAAAACACTTTCACACTTGTTGTTTTTAGCTTCTGGGATGAGGAATGGACCATTATATTTATGAATGTAATTGTTAAAGTAATCACAGATTTCCTGTGAAATATATTTTTTTCCAGACATTTTTAACAGATATATATATATATAACAGATATATATATTTTTAAAATTATATATATATATATATATATATATATATATATATATATATATATATATATATATATATATATATATATATATACTAGAATAGTGTGTCTCTCACAGCATAGTAGTTTTTTTTTTTTAAATGTTAACACAGGATGTACAAGATACCATTGAGATGCTAATTTTACACAACAAAGGACATAGCAGTTAAGCCATGTAGAAGGGTAGTAATTAGATGTGTTTATAAGCAGGTCAGCATTCCAGCAGAGGTGGTAATATAGTTAAATTTAGTTTTTCTAACCACTGCTGATTATTCTTTATTTTAAATCTGGGGAACAGACTATTGTGTGTCTCTCACAGCATAGTTTGCCAGACTATTTTAACTGCCCCAAATGCAAGGAATTATGATCTCTATAGGGCAATGAAACACCAGACTAAACAGAAATTAAGCAGAACAAAATTAAAAAATTAAATATTGTTCTCTTTTAAAAGGTGTGAACCATCAATAATACTAACCTAAATAAAATAAATGAACAAAGCAAAGCAAGGAATCCTTTTTACTGATATTTTCCCAAATTGAGGAAAAATTATAAAAATATTTTAAGTACAGGAAGATTCTATAGAACTTCTAAATGCTAATTTCAACTGTAGTTTTGGTTCCAGGATCTGCTCCAAACACAGGAAATGCAAATTTTTAACTTTGTTACCCAAAACAAAGCTTAATTAAACTGTAATTTCTTAACTTTAAATTCTACACAATTTCCCATACAATTCAGAATTAAATTTATGTATAGGGCAAGCTACAGCTCTGGGTGTAACACATTCACAGAAATGAATCCTTTGTAAAAATAAATAAATAAAAAACCTTACTGTTGGCAGCTATTACATAGTACTGTAAAGCTTTTGTTTGTAAAAACATTTAGATGGGATCAACACAACACATGTCTCTAAAATTCATTAGAAAACTGATAGAAAACTGGCTCAACAATAAAAGTATCCAGTTTCCAAAAACAAGAAAAATACAAGAGTTAAAGGGACAGTCTAGTATAATCAACTTCACAATTTACTTCCATCATCAAACTTCCTTTTTTTCTCTTGGTATTCTAAGTTGAAGCCAAACATAGGTAGGCTCATATGCTGATTTCTAAGCCTTTTAGGGTTGCCTCTTATTACATGCTTTTTTTTAAAATCTCTTTTCAACACAAACACAGAGATAACACTGTGGGGGTTATTTAAGATTTAGCAAGCTACACACAACAGGCCTGCTGAAACCAACCATAAGGACTGAATGGCCTACTTCAGGATACCAGTAAAGTAACACACACCTAACCAACTTTATTACTCCCCTCTTTCCCCTGAAATAAAAACACAACGCCAAGTTGGGAGGAAGACCCGCAGGCCGCATTTATTCAAACAGCTAGTGCGCATGCTCGCACTAGCAGGTTACTAAGTAACCAACAGCATATGTAAATATGCCGGCGCGCATGAGTCCCTATCCATAACTCCTACTTTGGGAGGTAGTGGCCCAAATAATTCGAGATATGGCGAAGTTCCCCGGATGACTCCGCCCCTTCAGGTGTTATCCAAGAGGGTTAGGATGATTTTATCCGGTCTGCCTTCTTGCGAGGAAAAGGCACCCTAGGCCCGGCCCTAGTGACGTCGCCTTTCCTCCAGCCTGACCAATCACTCCACCCCAAGGCTACAAATTTAGGCCACTACCTCTCGCCGCTAGAGCAACTACATCTCCCGCCCTTAAGGGGCCCAGCTCTTGACGGCCGAAAGAACCGAATAAGAGGCTGGTGGAGGTCCAAACTTACGAACACAGGCTTACCTAAGGCTAGCTCAACTAAACCTACCCCTGCCGTGTTAACTAATGCCGAACTTCAGCCGCAACTCATGCGCAAATAGGGAAGGGGGGGTGGGCAGCTCCAACTTCTATCAGGAAACCGGAGGAAAGAGGCAGAATCTTCCAGAACATCAGTTCTTAAACCCTGAGGTGAGTCACTCCCCTTAAGCTGCAACATTGTTGCAACTCCATCTTTCTCTTTACATTCCTATCCTTGCCAGACCACAGCCCTTAATACGCTCCATTCCCACTAGGGGTCACTACACAATCATAAGGACTGAATGGCCTACTTCAGGATACCAGTAAAGTAACACACACCTAACCAACTTTATTACTCCCCTCTTTCCCCTGAAATAAAAACACAACGCCAAGTTGGGAGGAAGACCCACAGGCCGCATTTATTCAAACAGCTAGTGCGCATGCTCGCACTAGCAGGTTACTAAGTAACCAACAGCATATGTAAATATGCCGGCGCGCATGAGTCCCTATCCATAACTCCTACTTTGGGAGGTAGTGGCCCAAATAATTCGAGATATGGCGAAGTCCCCTGGATGACTCCGCCCCTTCAGGTGTTATCCAAGAGGGTTAGGATGATTTTATCCGGTCTGCCTTCTTGCGAGGAAAAGGCACCCTAGGCCCAGCCCTAGTGACGTCGCCTTTCCTCCAGCCTGACCAATCACTCCACCCCAAGGCTACAAATTTAGGCCACTACCTCTCGCCACCCTATCACCAAGAGACTCTTGCCGCCACACCGGGCACAGCTTAAAGCTGTGCCCCCAACACCTCTCTCAAATTACCCAAAAATAGGTCTAAGCCCACATCAGAGAGATGCACTCCGTCAGGGCGGTACAACGCCCTTTGGTCTGCCGTCAGATTCGGGCGCTTCACCACAAAACCTTGCGACCCGCAAACCGTCTTCCCCACTTCTCTATTGATCTTTTTCCTGATCCTATAGCCAGCACCCGACGAACCTAGGTGCCTCCAGTGTAGCCTGGCCACCATATTGGACCATCCTACATGGACCCCAGGGGACCAGGCATGCAACCATGCAATATCTGACCGCATGATTTTGATGAGATCCAACACCGGCATTTCACCAACATCATTCCCCCCTAAGTGCAACACAATTATCTGGGGTCTACCCCAGCGCCGCTGCGCATCCTGCAAAAGCGACGGAAGCTCGTGCCAGCGCATGCCTCTCTTGCCTAACCACCTAAGAGACGCCCTGGCAGTGGAAAACCCCAGTTGTTGCCCCCCAACTGAAGCGGCAGCCCGAATGGCCGCCCAGTGGACATAAGAATGTCCCACGATCCAAACACGAACAGCAGCTGCAGAACCTGAAACAAACAATAAACTTACTAAACTTACGCCGCAGCAGGAGCCCACAACCAACACTAACCTGCCAGCCCGGAACCGCTCCCCGCCTTAGCAACTACTGATGTAATGGCCTAATGTACAGCCTGTATCTATTGGAGCGCCACCGACCCAGCTTTTTAATGTCCGCTGCTGACTGCCCTTCTGTCGCTGCAGATGTAGCCGCGCCAATCCTAAAGGAATGCGTCCCTATACTATCTGGCTCTATGCCTACACTGCCTGCCACTGCCTTCAATACCTTTTTAAACTGGTAGACCGACAGTGAAGACCCGTCTTCATGCACCAAAAACTGCACGCCGCCCACAGGGCGCATGCTCAAAAACTCGGACAACACCCTTACTGGACAGGCTACACTACCACCTTTCCCTGCCAACGTCATCCAAGTACCCTTACCCTCCTGATCCGTTTTAGACCGGGGAACAAACAGCAGGACTGCCGACTCGTACACCTTAACGTGCCGAAGCAGAACGCCTTTACCTAAAACCCTAGCTGCCGGTGCTACCAGTTCGCTCACGGGCAATGCTCCCGCAAATGCCAGCACAAATGCTGCCCGAAACAGCACAACCTCATAAGGGGATGAACACACCCCCATCAGACCAGCCAACATCTGCTCAAGCGTCTCGCCAGTTATAGGTTCCCGCAGGTCTGGAACTTTAATCTCAGAGCGACCCCAACCCCTCGCTATCTGTTTCACCAGAAACGACCCTGCCGGGTCAGGACCCCCTGCAAGCTTATAAAAATAAGTGAGGGCCGCCAAGCGCGCCTGCACAGCCGCCTTGCGCAACCCCTGCCTTTTGAGCACCGCTAGCCACTCTAGCAACATTACCTGAGACCCTTCCCGTACAGAAACCCGCCGGTTCCCGCAGAATTCATCCCAGGCTCTCCAGTATGACACGTAAGCCGCCCAAGTTGCCGGGGCCAATGCCGCCCCTACTAATGACAAAATGGTTCCCCCAGATCCGCCAGCTGCCAGAGAGAAGGGGGACAAATCAGTCCAACTGCTGCCGCTTCTGGCACAAGCTTCCTAAACTGATCCCACTGGAAGCGCGACAAAGCATCAGCCACCACATTATCCACTCCAGGCACGTGCCGTGCCGAGAACTGGATATTGCTACGTAGGCAACGTAATACCAAAACTCGCAGATACCGCACTACCATTGGTGATGCCGCCGACAGGTTATTTATGGCATGCACCACACTCTGGTTGTCAGTCCAAAACGTAACTACCCTATCCTTGAAACGATCGGCCCATAGTTCCACCGCCACCACGATAGGAAACAACTCGAGCAGCGTTAAATTGCGAGTAAAACCCTTCTCTTGCCACTCCAATGGCCAGGGCCCCGCGCACCACTCACCCTCAAAGAAGGCTCCAAAGCCAGATGCCCCAGCCGCATTGGTAAAGAGCTTCAGCTCTTGACTGGTGACCCATTGCCTAGGCCACAACCGGACCCGTTGAAGTCTGTCAGGAATCTATCCCAAACCTGAAGATCTTCCACAATATCTCTGGAAACCCGGACTTTACCAGTCCTTGTTGGCCCTATACAAGCCTCCATTCGCCTGTTGAAGACCCTACCCATAGGTATGACCCTACAGGCAAAGTTCAACATTCCCAGTAAGCACTGCAACTCTCTTGTGCGCAACCATTTCCCCGCAGCGGCCAACCTAACCGCTTCCAGGAGCTTAATGACCTTATCTCTTGGCAAACGACACAACTCCGCTTCCGTGTCAATTTCTATGCCCAGATACGTCAGGCGTGTACACGGCCCCTGCGTCTTATCCTCGGCAAGTGGAACCCCAAATTTTGCCATCAGGAAACGCATAACTACCATCAGTCTGGCACAACTCCCAGAGCCCGGTGACCCCACCAGGAGGAAGTCGTCCAAATAATGCGCCACCGCGTCATCCTCAGCTACTGTGACCACCGCCCAGTGCAAGAAGGAACTGAACATCTCAAACAATGCGCACGACAGAGAACATCCCATGGGCAGGCATCTGTCCACGAAATATTCCCCTTGCAGTTTGCACCCCATCAACCGAAAGGACGTGGGGTGCAGTGGCAGCAGCCGAAATGCGGATTCAATGTCGACTTTCGCCAGTTCAGCTCCCTTTCCTGCCCGCAAAACCACCTCCAGTGCCCGGTCAAATGACTGGTAGTGCACCGAAGCCAGCCCAGGATCAATGGCATCATTAACCGATGCCCCCTCTGGGTAGGAGAGGTGCTGAATAAGCCGGAACTTGCCCGGCTCTTTCTTGGGTACCACCCCCAATGGAGACACTACCAAATCCACGATTGGTAACTCCGTAAAGGGGCCTACCATTCTCCCGAGCCGCACCTCCTTCATAAGCTTCTCCTTCACCACATCAGGGAACTCCCTAACCGACTTCAAATTGCGGTGAGTCGCCGACCCCCTCACGTAAGTCGTGATGGGAATCCGAAACCCCTCCCGCAACCCCGCCATCAGCACCCTTGCTGCATGGCGGTCAGGATATAGCTGCAGCCAAAGCTCAAGAACGTCCACCCTCAGCGGGGTGGGCGCTCTTCGCCCCAGCTCCTCCCTTAGCTTGCCCTCTGTCTGCCCCGAGGTCTCGCCGCTTACACTCACAACCTGGGTGACCCCCACCGCAGAACTTGCAGACGTGACGAAAGGAGCACACCGTGCCCCTGTCGCACTGCCGGTCCTGAAACTTCCAGCACTCGCACACTTTGCGCCGGACCTTCCCAAAGGACCTTTGCCCTCCTGCCGGCGAGCCAGGGGGGGAAGTAGACCTCTCCGCCCCGAGTCTCGCCCACAGGTGCATATCAGTGGTACCAAAATTTAAAAGGGGGTTGCCCACCATTTTCCTACGATACTCATCATCGTAGTCACGCCACGCCCCTTCCTTATACCTCCGACAGATCCAGTCAATCGTATCCATATACTTGATGACTGCCTGCATCTGACCAGGGTTTTTCTCTAAGTAGCAAGCCCCCAGAATTCGGAAACAGCGATGCCATTCCAAATATGTATCCGGGCACTTAAACTTCTTAGGGCCAGAACCATCCTTACTCCTCACCTTCTGCCTCTGGGCCTCGACCGACAGTTCAAACACATTAACAAATTTGCCTGCCTGTATTCGCTGCACGGTCTTAGCCTTCAGATGCCCATAGACAGTGTACCTGACACGCAGAAGTATCCCCATACAGCGCAGCCTTACGCCCAACGCTGCCCGACGGGGTGCCAACTTGCTCCCCCGATGGCACTAGGGAGTTGCCTTGCTCCCCTTGCCCTGTCGCCTCCGCCTGCCTCACTGCCTGCGTACCCCGACTAGACGCTATTCTATTCAGCAACCTGAACATCCTACGCTTGTCCTTGCCTTCCAACTCCAAAGACTGATCACTATATGACCCTGCATCTGAGGATGTGTCAGACCCACCACCCCCAAGTGTGAGTGTGGTTATCTCACCTGCTCCAGAAGTCCCAGCTGCTCCGCCCGACGGGGCTGCTCCGCCAGTCGATGTAGAGGGTACTGCCTCAGGCATCCCGGCTGCTTCTCTATTCGCCTGGGCCAGCGAAAGGGACCTGGCCGTTCTGGAATCCTCCACTCGACAGCTTGCCACTGGAACCTGCAAAACAGCAGAAACGTCGGGAGTACCAGGGCCTTGGAAAACAGCCCCACCTGCATTCATACCTCCAGTCACTTGCATACCCCCACTTGCTGTCTGCCCTCCTAGCGTACCCCACGCATTCAAAAGCGGCTGCAATAGCTGCAGCAGCACTGGCGGAATAACTTGCTGCCCAGCCGGCTGCCCCATCTGCATCTGCGGACCCCCAGGCTGTCCTGGAGGCCCCACAGTCACACCTCCACCGGTCCCTACAGGGACCCAAGGATTCACACTGGGACCACGCACACCTTGCCCTCTGCCCTCCAAGAAAGCTCCCTCCTGACTGCTTCCTCCAGGCACCAACCTAACCTGGCTTGCGCTACACCACTGTCCCTGCTGCTGAGAGCCCTGTGCACTTTGCTCCCTAACATCTCGCCTCACATCCATCTGCTGATGCGTTCTGCTGGGCCCCCCACCTCTAGGCGTCTCACTCCCTTGCACCGCATCTCCGAGTACACCCCGCATTGGCCCTTGCTGCTGTACCATCTGCTCATCATACCTTGGAGCTGCCAACATGCCCCCCACACCTCCGGCAGGGCCGGTCTCCGGCCCCGGTACCCCCGACTTACCAGTTCGGGTACCGCGCGAGGACCCACTCCTGCCCACTGGCTGCTTCCCCTTGCGACCGCGATCACTGGCGCGGCCGCGCAGGGGGGTTTCCGGTTCTGACTGGCGCACCGGAAGTGCGTCACCGGAAGGGGCGGGGCTACGACGCGCAGTACTCGCGCGCGTAGCCACCGGGAGGCCCCCACCCGAAGCCACCTCATATGGGCTACTACTGGCAAGAGGCCTTCCCAGCTGCAGCTGCCCAGCCAGGCCCGAAGGCCCGACCGAACCGCCGCCATGCTCCTGAACCGGGGCCGGGTAAGCACCGGCACTAGGCCTACCCTGCCCTGCACCGGAGCCCCCACTAGCCCCTGCCTGACCACCGGAGTCCGCTCCCGAACTAGGCCCAGGCCTAATAGGCCCTGACCCACAAGGGACCCGCACCCCTGGTCCAAAAGAGGGCCCAGCCCCAGGCCCCACAGGCCCGGAGCTAGGCCCAGGGCCTACCGGATTACCAGGCCCAAATGAGAGCCCAGCCCCAGGCCTCACAGGCCCAGAACTAGGACCGGAGCCCACACTGACCCCAATAGAGGGCCCAACCCCAGGCACAACAGGCCCAGAACTAGGCCCGGGGCCTGCTACTACCCCAGGCCCACTGACGGGCCCAGGGCCTGCAGAACCCCCATGCGTGGCTGCCGCCACCAAGGCCTGCAACAGGGACATAACCCCTGCAGCAGCCTCCGCTGGCAAAGCCTGTATGCTTGCCATTGAGGACAACAGAGAGGCCTCAAGCCTTGCACTACTCGGCCCAGGGCCGGAGGCCTGCTCAAACTCCCTTTCCTCCTGCAAACTCACTGCTTCCCCCACCTCAGTCTCACCACCACTCGACTCCCCACCCTCATACAAGGATGGAGAGCCTGGGGGAGCCAGAGAGGGGGCCCTAGAACCTTGCCCACATGGTATCATGTCCTCCTGTGAGGGAGGGGGATTCTCCACAGTACTAACTCTTTTCTCCTTTGCAGGAGCCCTACTACCACCTGGGGACCCATCCCTGAACCTTTTAGGGGGACAGCAACTCAAACAGCTCCAACTTCTATCAGGAAACCGGAGGAAAGAGGCAGAATCTTCCAGAACATCAGTTCTTAAACCCTGAGGTGAGTCACTCCCCTTAAGCTGCAACATTGTTGCAACTCCATCTTTCTCTTTACATTCCTATCCTTGCCAGACCACAGCCCTTAATACGCTCCATTCCCACTAGGGGTCACTACACTATCATTATGTGCTTCCCCTATGCAAAATGCAAATTTATACAGACCAGAAATACAGGTTTTTTAAAGCCATGCTTTTCTTGAGAAACATACAACAGGCCTTTGAAACCAACCACTATTTGCAATTTTTAAATAAAGTACTACATACAAAAACTTTGCTATAAAACACCAAATCTACATTTACTGCAGTTAAATTTAAAATAAATCAACATTCATTTGATTCCTGCAAAACTAAATGGCATATGGATTCGTCTACAACTTCATGGCCGCCAAAATGTGGTTGTCTATTAATTTAAAATATCTCTACTTTCTACTAAATCTCTATGGTGGTACCACTAAAACCAACATAGATAAATTGTGAAATTAACTCTATGAGGGGTCCTCCATTATTTGTCAAACAGTTTATTTAGGAATCAATATATGTTAATAATAAGATAAATATTTACAGGTATATATATAAATCTATTTTACAGATAAACAGTCCAAAATTTAATTAATACAGGGCAACTCTTCTACACTAACCCCAATTGTGCAATACTGCTACACAGAATATTATCCCAGAAATACTTAGCCAGATTCTCTGTGTCCAACATCATCCATCTTTTAGCAGGAGCAGGATAAAAATAGAGAGACAGAGGCTCTGGTGTTACAGTATTTTATAACCCAATTCAAAAGGGAGTGGCTTATCAAATGCCACTCAAAAGACCAATGGGAGTGTCTATAGTTCAGAGAGAAAGGTGTACCTGGGGGAAGGGATCCCAATAACAGCTAAGTGAATATTCCAGTGATAAAATGTCACCACACCAAGGTGTCTGAACTAATATGTCCCTCAACATAATGGTTTACAGTTTTTCTGGACTAATATGCACCTCAACATAATGGTTCCCAGTGTTTCTGTATTAATATTTACCTCAATGTAATAGTTCCAAGGGTATCTGGTCTAATGTGTACCTGAACATAATGGTTCCCAGTGTTTCTGTATTAATATATTTACCTCAATGTAATAGTTCCAAGGGTATCTGGTCTAATGTGTACCTCAACATAATGGTTCTCAGTGTTTCTGTACTAATATTTACCTCAACATAATGGTTCTCAGTGGGATAAAATAGCTTTCTAAAATGTCCCTTTATTGCATCATTCACACAAATAGTGCTCATACACGCTCAAATTGATAGTAACACTAACTAAACCTATTAAACCACCGCCCCCCACATCGCAACAACCTAAATTAAACTATATTAACCCCTAACTTTACCATAATTAAATTAGACCTAAATTAAAGTTACAATTATTAACTAACTACCTATTTAAATATAAATCCAAACTTACCTGTGAAATATAAATAAAACCCAAGTTAGCTACAATATAACTATTTACTAACTACCTAGTTAAAATAAATACACACTTACCTGTGAAATAAAAATAAAACCTAAGCTAGTTACAATATAACTATTTACTAACTCGTTCACTCTCTCCAGCTCAAGGACAGACACGCTGAGACACTGAGAACACACACTTCCGGTACGCAGCAGACAGGCAGGGAGTCACTACTAGGCAACGGATCCGTGTTGCAGCAATTCAATAGAATAGGACACAAAAGTAGCGACTCAGGATAGAAAAAGTAGGTAAAAAATTCCAATCCTTATTCCAGACCATTAAAAATGACCCACACAGGATCAGACAGACACGGGATGACCCACAAGAGGATTTAAGCAGCTCTAATTCCTATTGGCTGATTTTATTTTTTCAGCCAATAGGAATGCAAAAGGACCCCTATATAAAAGGGATACCTTGCGTTGAATCCTCAGCGTGCATCGGACGCTCCGCCTCTGCAGGGATGAAGAAGATGCCGGTCCCGCAATGGATGAAGATGGAGCCACCTGGATGAAGATGCTTCGGCTCTGGGATGAAGATTGTTCGGCGGACTTCAGCAACTGTGCTTACCAATTTTGGGGTTAGTGTTAGGCTTTTTTTGAGGGTATTTTTTTTTTAAAGTAGGGCTATTTTTATTGTAATGGGCCGAACATGAGCTGAATGCCCTTTTAAGGGCAGTAAAAGAGCTGAATGCCCTTTTAAGGGCAATGCCCATACAAATGCCCTTTTCATGGCAATGGGTAAATTAGTTTTTTTTAGTTAGGTTTTTTATTTTGTTGGTTTTGGGAAGTGGGGGTTTGTAATGTTAGGGGGTGTTTGTTTTTATTTTTTTGCAAAGTAGCTGTTAACTTAAGGGCAATGCCCTAAAAAAATGCCATTTTAAGGGACCTTGGTAGTTTATTATAGATTAGGGTTTTTTTTATTTTGGGGTGTTTTTTTTTTTTTTAAAACAGGGTATTAATAACTTTTATTGTTTTGGATAATGTTTTTTAATTTTAGTGTTTCTTATTATTTGTAATTGTAGTTTTAATTTTTTTGTAATGTTAGGTTTTTATTTTTGTAATGTTTGGTTTTATTAGTGTAAGCTTAGGTTTTATTTTTATTTCACAGGTAAGTTTGTATTTATTTTTAAATAGGTAGTTAGTTAATACATGTAACTTTAATTTAGGTCTAGTTTAAATATGTTAAAGTTAGTGGGTGTTAGGGTTAGGGGTTAATATATTTTAATTTAGGTTGTTGCGATGTGAGGATTGGCGGTTTAGGGGTTAATAAGTTTAGTTAGTGTCGGCGATGTCGGGGGAACTGCGGTTTAGGTGTTAATAGGTTTAGTTAGTGTTGGCGATGTTTGGGAACTGCGGTTAAGGTGTTAATAGGTTTAGTTAGTGTCAGCGATGTTTGGGAACTGCAGTTTAGGATTTAATAGGTTTAGTTAGCGTTGGCGATTTTAGGAAACGACAGTTTAGGGGTTAATAGGTTTATTTAGTGTTTAGTTGGTGTCATTGATGCCAGTGAACGGCAGTTTAGGGGTTAATAGCTTTATTTAGTGTCGGTGATGTGGTGGGGGGTGCGGTTTAGGGGTTTAAAAGTTTTCGGTAGTGTTGGCGATGTGGGGGGATGGCGTTTTAGGAGTTAATAGCTTTATTTAGTGTCAGCGGCGGTTTTAGATAATTTTGTTTCGGCAATCGCCAGCATATTAGTTATGTTAAATTAAATAGTTTTTTTCTGATCTTTTCGTTTTTTCTGATCCATTCTTTATTCATATGCATTATTCTATTCTAAACTTCAGAATTGAATTATGAATATGAATAAATTATGGATCTGAAAAAATGAACGGATCCGAAAAAACAATTTAACTTAACATAGCTAATTTGCCGAAACTATTTTTTTTCATTTTACGAATCTAATTTATTCATTTTACTAATGAAAACAAAACAAAACTATTTTTTTAGTTTTGCACGTCTACTTTTAATAAATATATTTCTCACATTTTGTGTAATGATCTAGATCTTGAGTACAGCAAAGTATGAAATAAGATACATTTAAAGGGACAGTCAACACCAGAATTTTTGTTTTTTAAAAAGATAGATAATCCCTTTATTACTCATTCCCCAGTTTTGCATAACCAACACAGTTATAATAATACACATTTTACATCTGTAATTACCTTGTATCTAAGCCTCTGCAGACTGCTTCTTTATTTCAGTTATTTTGACGGACTTGCATATTAGCCAATCAGTTCTCACTCCTCTGTAAATTCACGTGCATGAGCACAATGTTATCTATATGAAAAACATGAACTAACACCCTCTAGTGGTGAAAAACTGTAAAAATGCATTCAGATTAGATACGGCCTTCAAGGTCTAAGAAATTAGCATATGAGCCTCCTAGGTTTAGCTTTCAACTAAGAATACCAAAAGAACAAAGCAAAATTAGTGATAAAAGTAAATAGGAAAGTTGTTTACAATTACATGCCATTATTTTTTCATTAATAATACTTTCTCGTTAACGAATAATTTATCATTAAGAAAATAAAGAAAAATTGGAGGGGAGGAGATTTTCAGAAACTTATCCTGAGAAAGGAGGCGGAGCTAAAACACGAGTTAGGGACCTTGTATCCTTTGGGTTTAAATTCAGAAATTGACCTGAACACTTTCATCTTCCAAAACATGTCAGTGATGTCATACGGTGCTCAATCGTAGCACCTGTTTGTTTTTTAAGTGATAGCGGTTAGCATTTGTTTGCTGGCACAATGCTATGGTGTTGTTTACAAGATTAACACTTGTGTTATTTCTTCTTTTTGTACTATATTTTAAGCAGACTTAATAAAGTTTGTTTCTATTTTACCAACATGATGGAGCCGGGCTGATTTTTGTTTCCCTGTATATGTATATGCAATCAAATATTTTTTATATATTGACACCTATGCAATGACTAAAAAATAACTAAAAGGGATCGGTCACAAATAAAAAAAAAACAGTATCCAAACTACATAAAAAGGATGTGAGGAATGATTTAAAATGTCCACAGGCAAATTCATAAGAAAGCCACCTTATATTGGATATCCAATCAGAATCTCTCTTCCGTGTGTTTACAGAAAAAAACAGGTAACATATCCACTGTTGTTCAAGTATATTGTAAGTCCAAAGGTTCATAGCCTTTAAGCGTTACCTTATAACCAAAGATCTTTTCTCAGTCCAAAACCAAGCTTAGCATTTACAAGCTTACCAGAACCTACACAAAATATAGCCCAGAAGACATTTCCCCGGTGTTATTGGGCTAATGCTGGATACAGCTGATTCCACATTCCGTGTATGTATCCACCAATCACCGCTTTTGAAAACCTGCTTTTGTATTTACACCCTCAGGGGGTGAAAGAAACGTCTCTCTGCGCAGAGGAATATCAAGGATGTCTTTGTCTTATCCTTCAAAAATGTGTTAATCCCATCAACGCATTTCACCTCCTCTCAAGGCTTTTTGAAGATGAATAATGAACATCTAATTATCGCTTAAATACCCTTCCTGTGGGAATCGATGGGTCCATATTTCCACATGGTTTGTATTCAGGTGGACTTGTTTATTAAGGTGAAACAACTGATTAGATGTGGTTTAGGCTTTCTTCAAAATCAAATAATCCTCATTTCCTCACTTCCAATTTGGACATTTCACAAATATATTCCTCAACTGAAAAAATGTACCTTATCTTGATTAGCTAAAAACACAATTTATGCTTACCTGATAAATGTATTTCTCTTGTGGTCTATCCAGTCCACGGATCATCCATTACTTGTGGGATATTCTCATTCCCAACAGGAAGTTGCAAGAGGACACCCACAGCAGAGCTGTTATATAGCTCCTCCCCTAAATGCCATTTCCAGTCATTTGACCGAAAACAATCAGAGAAAGGAGAAACCATAGGGTGCAGTGGTGACTGTAGATTAAATGAAAAAATTACCTGCCTTAAAATGACAGGGCGGGCCGTGGACTGGATACGCCACAAGAGAAATAAATTTATCAGGTAAGCATAAATTGTGTTTTCTCTTGTAAGGCGTATCCAGTCCACGGATCATCCATTACTTGTGGGATACCAATACCAAATCTAAAGTACACGGATGAAGGGAGGGACAAGGCAGGTATTTAAACGGAAGGTACCACTGCCTGTAAAACTTTTTTTCAAAAAATAGCCTCCGAAGAAGCAAAAGTATCAAATTTGTAGAATTTTGAAAAAGTATGAAGCCTTGCAAATCTGTTCAATAGAAGCCTCATTTTTAAAGGCCCAAGTGGAAGCCACAGCTCTAGTAGAATGAGCTGTAATCCTTTCAGGAGGCTGCTGGCCAGCAGTCTCATAGGCTAAGTGGATTATGCTTCTTAGCCAAAAAAAAGAGAGGTTGCCGAAGCCTTTTGACCTCTCCTCTGTCCAGAGTAGACAACAAACAAAGCAGATGTTTGACAAAAATCTTTAGTAGCTTGTAAGTAAAACTTTAAAGCACAAACCACGTCCAGATTGTGTAATAGACATTCCTTCTTTGAAGAAGGATTAGGACACAAGGATGGAACAACAATCTCTTGATTGATATTCTTGTTAGATACCACCTTAGGTAAAAACCCAGGTTTGGTACGCAGGACTACCTTATCCATATGGAAGATCAGATAAGGTGAATCACATTGTAAAGCAGATAACTCGGAGACTCTATGAGCCGAGGAGATAGCTACCAAAAACAGAACTTTCCAAGATAAAAGTTTGATATCTATGGAATGAAGAGGTTCAAACGGAACTCCTTGAAGAACCTTAAGAACCAAATTTAAGCTCCATGGGGGAGCAACAGGTTTAAACACAGGCTTGATTCTAACCAAAGCCTGAAAAAATGCCTGAACATCTAGAACATCTGCCAGACACTTGTGCAAAAGAATAGACAGAGCAGAAATCTGTCCTTTTAAGGAACTAGCTGAAAATCCTTTTTCCAAACCATCTCGGAGAAAAGATAATATCCTGGGAATCCTAACTCTTGGATTCACACCAATAAAGATATGTACGCCATATTTTATGGTAAATTTTACTGGTGACAGGCTTTCGTGCCTGTATTAAGGTATCAATGACTGACTCAGAGAAGCGACGCTTTGATAAAATCACGCGTTCAATCTCCAGGCAGTCAGTCCCAGAGAAATTAGATTTGGATGGTTGAAAGGACCCTAAAGTAGAAGGTCCTGTCTCAAAGGCAGAGTCCATGGTGGAAAGGATGACATGTCCACCAGATCTGCATACCAGGTCCTGCGTGGCCACGCAGGCGCTATCAAAATCACTGATGCTCTCTCCTGCTTGACCTTGGCAATCAGTCGAGGGAGCAGAGGAAACGGTGGAAACACATAAGCCAGGTTGAAAGACCAGGGCGCTGCTAGAGCATCTATTAGCGTCGCCTTGGGATCCCTGGACCTGGATCCGTAACAAGGAAGCTTGGCGTTCTAGCAAGATGCCATGAGATCCAGTTCTGGTTTGCCCCAACAATTAATGAATTGTGCAAACACCTCCGGATGGAGTTCCCACTCTCCCGGATGAAAAGTCTGACGACTTAAAAAATCCGCCTCCCAGTTCTCTACACCTGGGATATGGATAGCTGATAGGTGGAAAGAGTGAGTCTCTGCCCAGCGAATTATCTTTGAGACTTCTAACATCGCTAGGGAACTTCTTGTTCCCCCTTGATGGTTGATGTAAGCCACAGTCGAGATGTTGTCCGACTGAAATTTGATGTACCTCAGAGTTGCTAACTGAGTCCAAAGCCTGAAGAGCAATGAATATCGCTCTTCCAGAATATTTATTGGAATAAGTGTCTCCTCCTGAGTCCACGATCCCTGAGCCTTCAGGGAGTTCCAGACTGCAACCCAACCTAGAAGGCTGGCATCTGTTGTTACAATTGTCCAATCTAGCCTGCAAAAGGTCATACCTTTGGACAGATGGATCCAAGATAGCCACCAGAGAAGAGAATCCCTGGTCTCGTGATCCAGATTTAGTAGAGGGGACAAATCTGTGTAATCCCCGTTCCACTGACTGAGCATGCATAGTTGCAGCGGTTTGAGATGTAGACGTGCAAACGGCACTATGTCCATTGCTGCTACCATTAAGCTGATTACTTCCATGCACTGAGCCACCAAAGGGTGTGGAATGGAATGAAGAACACAGCAGGAATTTAGAAGCTTTGATAACCTGGACTCCGTCAGGTAAATTTTCATTTTTACAGAATCTATCAGAGTCCCTAGGAAGGAAACTCTTGTGAGTGGGGATAGAGAACTCTTTTCCTCGTTCACTTTCCACCCATGCGATCTCAGAAATGCCAGTACTACGTCCATATGAGACTTGGCAATTTAGAATTTTTACGCCTGTATCAGGATGTCGTCTAAATAAGGGGCCACTGCTATGCCCCGCGGCCTTAGGACCGCCAGAAGCGACCCTAGAACCTTTGTAAAGATTCTTGGGGCTGTAGCTAAACCAAAGGGAAGAGCTACAAACTGGTAATGCCTGTCTAGAAAGGCAAACCTGAGAAACCGATGATGATCTTTGTTATCGGAATGTGAAGATAAGCATCCTTTAAATCCACTGTAGTCATATATTGACCCTCCTGGATCATTGGTAGGATGGTACGAATAGTTTCCATCTTGAATGATGGAACTCTGAGGAATTTGTTTAAGATCTTTAGATCCAAAATTGGTCTGAAGGTTCCCTCTTTTTTTGGGAACCACAAAAAGATTTGAGTAAAAACCCTGTCCCTGTTCCTCCTTTGGAACTGGATGGATCACTCCCATAACTAGGAGGTCTCGTACACAGTGTAAGAATGCCTCTCTCTTTATCTGGTTTGCAGATAATTGTGAAAGGTGAAATCTCCCTTTTGGGGGGGAAGCTTTGAAGTCCAGAAGATATCCCTGGGATATAATTTCCAACACCCAGGGATCCTGGACATCTCTTGCCCACGCCTGGGTGAAGAGCGAAAGTCTGCCCCCTACTAGATCCGTTACCGGATAGGGGGCCATTCCTTCATGCTGTCTTAGAGGCAGCAGCAGGCTTTTTGGCCTGCTTACCTTTGTCCCAGGTCTGGTTTGGTCTCCAGACCGTCTTGGACTGAGCAAAAGTTCCCTCTTGTTTGCATTAGAGGAAGTTGAGGCTGCACTTGCCTTGAAGTTTCGAAAGGCACAACAATTAGACTGTTTGGCCCTTGATTTGGACCTGTCCTGAGGAAGGGCATGACCTTTTCCTCCAGTGATATCAGCAATAATCTCCTTCAAACCAGGCCTGAATAGGGTCTGCCCCTTGAAGGGAATGTTAAGCAGCTTAGATTTTGAAGTCACGTCAGCTGACCATGATTTAAGCAAAACCAGAATTCTTAGCCGTTAGTTTAGTCAAATGAACAATGGCATCAGAAAACAAAGGAATTGGCTAGCTTAAGTGCTCTAAGCTTGCCAAGTATGTCTTCCAATGGAGTCGCTACCTGTAAAGCCTCTTCCAGAGACTCAAACCAGAACGCCGCAGCAGCAGTGACAGGAGCAATGCATGCAAGGGGCTGTAGGATAAAACCTTATTGAATAAACATTTTCTTAAGGTAACCTTCTAATTTTTTATCCATTTTTATCCATTGGATCTAAAAAAGCACAACTGTCCTCAACAGGGATAGTAGTACGCTTTGCTAAAGTAGAAACTGCTCCCTCCACCTTAGGAACTGTCTGTCATAAGTCGCGTGTGGTGGCGTCTATTGGAAACATTTTTCTAAAAATAGAAGGGGATGAGAACGTCACACCTGGTCTATCCCATTCATTATTAATAATTTCTGTAAACCTTTTAGGTATTGGAAAAACATCAGTACACACCGGCACTGCATAGTATTTATCCAGTCTACACAATTTCTCTGGCACTGCAATTGTATCAGTCATTCAGAGCAGCTAAAACCTCCCTGAGAAACACGCGGAGGTGTTCAAGCTTAAATTTAAATGTAGAAATATCAGAATCAGGTTGCATCATCTTTTCTGAGTCAGAAACATCACCCACAGACTGAAGCTCTCCTTCCTCAGCTTCTGCATATTGTGAGGCAGTATCAGACATGGTTCTTAAAGCGTCAGTATGCTCTGCATTTCGTCTAACCCCAGAGCTATCTCGCTTACCTCTAAATTCAGGTAGTCTGGTTAATACCGCTGACAGTGTATTATCCATGACTGCCGCCATGTCTTGTAAAGTAATCGCTATGGGCGCCCTAGATGTACTTGGCGCCATTTGAGCGTGAGTCCCTTGAGCGGGAGTCAAAGGATCTGACACGTGGGGAGAGTTAGTCGGCATAACTTCCCCCTCGTCAGATTCCTCTGGTGATAAATTTTTTTAAAGACAGAATATGATCTTTATTGCTTAAAGTGAAATCAGTACATTTGGTACACATTCTAAGAGGGGGTTCCACCATGGCTTTTAAACATAATGAACAAGGAGTTTCCTCTATGTCAGACATGTTTGTACAGACTAGCAATGAGACTAGCAAGCTTGGAAAACACTTTAAATCAAGTTAACAAGCAAATATAAAAAACGGTACTGTGCCTTTAAGAGAAACAAATTTTGTCAAAATTTGAAAAACAGTGAAAAAAGGCAGTAAATCAAATGAAATGTTTACAGTGTATGTAATAAGTTAACAGAGCATTGCACCCACTTGCAAATGGATGATTAACCCCTTAATTAAAAAAACGGATAAAAAAAAACGATAGACATTTTTTAACAGACACGACAAACTGCCACAGCCTGCTGTGGCCCTACCTTCCCCAATAAACGACTTTCGAAAGCCTTTGAGCCATTTAGAGATGCCCTATAGCATACAGGGGACTCCTGAGGGAAGCTGGATGTCACAGTTTGTAATTTTAACTGCAAAAATTGTAACTTTTAGTTAAAACCTGCTAAGATCATAGAAAACTCAGGCAGATTCTTCTTCTATTTACTGCCTGGGTTAAAATAGTACAACTCCGGTACCATTTAAAATAACAAACTTTTGATTGAAAATAAAAAACTAACTATATTTCACCACTCTCTCTTACTACCTCCATGCGTGTTGAGAGTTGCAAGAGAATGACTGGATATGGCAGTTAGGGGAGGAGCTATATAACAGCTCTGCTGTGGGTGTCCTCTTGCAACTTCCTGTTGGGAATGAGAATAGCCCACAAGTAATGGATGATCTGTGGACTGGATACACCTTACAAGAGAAATGGTGTTACATCACTAAACATATATGTACATAGTGGCCTAGATTTGGAGTTTGGCGGTAGATGGGTTGTTAACGCTACGCAGGCTTTTTTCTGGCCGCAGCATAAAATTAACTCTGGTATCGAGAGTCCAAAAAAATGCTGCGTTAGGCTCCAAAAAAGGAGCGTAGAGCATTTTTACCGCAAATGCAACTCTCGATACCAGAGTTGCTTACGGACGTGGCCAGCCTCAAAAACGTGCTCGTGCACGATTCCCCCATAGGAAACAATGGGGCTGTTTGAGCTGAAAAAAAACCTAACACCTGCAAAAAAGCAGCGTTCAGCTCCTAACGCAGCCCCATTGTTTCCTATGCGGAAACACTTCCTACGTCTGCACCTAACACTCTAACATGTACCCCGAGTCTAAACACCCCTAACCTTACACTTATTAACCCCTATTCTGCCGCCCCCGCTATCGCTGACCTCTGCATTATATTATTAACCCCTAATCTTCCGCTCTGTAAACCGCCGCAACTTACATTATCCCTATGTACCCCTAATCTGCTGCCCCTAACACCGCCGACCCCTATATTATATTTATTAACCCCTAATCTGCCCCCCACAACGTTGCCGCTACCTACCTACACTTATTAACCCCTAATCTGCCGTGCGGACCTCACCGCTACTATAATAAAGTTATTAACCCCTAATCCGCCTCACTAACCCTATAATAAATAGTATTAACCCCTAATCTGCCCTCCCTAACATCGCCGACACCTAACTTCAATTATTAACCCCTAATCTGATGACCGGAGCTCACCGCTACTATAATAAATGGATTAACCCCTAAAGCTAAGTCTAACCCTAACACTAACACCCCCCTAACTTAAATATAATTTTAATCTAACGAAATAAATTAACTCTTATTAAATAAATTATTCCTATTTAAAGCTAAATACTTACCTGTAAAATAAACCCTAATATAGCTACAATATAAATTATAATTACATTGTAGCTATTTTAGGATTAATATTTATTTTACAGGCAACTTTGTAATTATTTTAACCAGGTACAATAGCTATTAAATAGTTAAGAACTATTTAATAGTTACCTAGTTAAAATAATAACAAAATTACCTGTAAAATAAATCCTAACCTAAGTTATAATTAAACCTAACACTACCCTATCAATAAATTAATTAAATAAAATACCTACAATTACCTACAATAAAACCTAACACTACACTATCGATAAATAAATTAAATACAATTCCTACAAATAACTACAATTACATAAACTAACTAAAGTACAAAAAATAAAAAAGAACTAAGTTACAAAAAATAAAAAAATATTTACAAACATAAGAAAAATATTACAACAATTTTAAACTAATTACACCTACTCTAAGCCCCCTAATAAAATAACAAAGACCCCCAAAATAAAAAAATGCCCTACCATATTCTAAATTAATAAAGTTAAAAGCTCTTTTACCTTACCAGCCCTGAACAGGGCCCTTTGCGGGGCATGCCCCAAGAAAATCAGCTCTTTTGCCTGTAAAAAAAAACATGCAATACCCCCCCCCAACATTACAACCCACCACCCACATACCCCTAATCTAACCCAAACCCCCCTTAAATAAAACTAACACTAAGCCCCTGAAGATCTTCCTACCTTGTCTTCACCTCAACAGGTATCACCGATCCGTCCTGGCATCCGGTGCTGAAGAGGTCCAGAAGAGGCTCCAAAGTCTTCCTCCTATCCGGCAAGAAGTGGACATCCGGACCGGCAAACATCTTCATCCAAGCGGCATCTTCGATCTTCTTCCATCCGGTGCGGAGCGGGTCCATGTTGAAGCAGCCGACGCGGATCCATCCTCTTCTTTCGGCGTCTCCCGACGAATGACGGTTCCTTTAAGGGACGTCATCCAAGATGGCGTCCCTCGAATTCCGATTGGCTGATAGGATTCTATCAGCCAATCGGAATTAAGGTAGGAATATTCTGATTGGCTGATGGAATCAGCCAATCAGAATCAAGTTCAATCCGATTGGCTGATCCAATCAGCCAATCAGATTGAGCTCGCATTCTATTGGCTGTTCCGATCAGCCAATAGAATGCGAGCTCAATCTGATTGGCTGATTGGATCAGCCAATCGGATTGAACTTGATTCTGATTGGCTGATTCCATCAGCCAATCAGAATATTCCTACCTTAATTCCGATTGGCTGATAGAATCCTATCAGCCAATCGGAATTTGAGGGACACCATCTTGGATGACGTCCCTTAAAGGAACCGTCATTCGTCGGGAGATGCCAAAAGAAGAGGATGGATCCGCGTCGGCTGCTTCAACATGGACCCGCTCCGCACCGGATGGAAGAAGATCGAAGATGCCGCTTGGATGAAGATGTTTGCTGGTCCGGATGTCCTCTTCTTGCCGGATAGGAGGAAGACTTTGGAGCCTCTTCTGGACCTCTTCAGCACCGGATGCCAGGACGGATCGGTGATACCTGTTGAGGTGAAGACAAGGTAGGAAGATCTTCAGGGGCTTAGTGTTAGGTTTATTTAAGGGGGGTTTGGGTTAGATTAGGGGTATGTGGGTGGTGGGTTGTAATGTTGGGGGGGGGTATTGTATGTTTTTTTTACAGGCAAAAGAGCTGATTTTCTTGGGGCATGCCCCGCAAAGGGCCCTGTTCAGGGCTGGTAAGGTAAAAGAGCTTTTAACTTTATTAATTTAGAATAGGGTAGGGCATTTTTTTTATTTTGGGGGTCTTTGTTATTTTATTAGGGGGCTTAGAGTAGGTGTAATTAGTTTAAAATTGTTGTAATATTTTTCTTATGTTTGTAAATATTTTTTTATTTTTTGTAACTTAGTTCTTTTTTATTTTTTGTACTTTAGTTAGTTTATGTAATTGTAGTTATTTGTAGATATTGTATTTAATTTATTTATTGATAGTGTAGTGTTAGGTTTTATTGTAGGTAATTGTAGGTATTTTATTTAATTAATTTATTGATAGGGTAGTGTTAGGTTTAATTATAACTTAGGTTAGGATTTATTTTACAGGTAATTTTGTTATTATTTTAACTAGGTAACTATTAAATAGTTCTTAACTATTTAATAGCTATTGTACCTGGTTAAAATAATTACAAAGTTGCCTGTAAAATAAATATTAATCCTAAAATAGCTACAATGTAATTATAATTTATATTGTAGCTATATTAGGATGTATTTTACAGGTAAGTATTTAGCTTTAAATAGGAATAATTTATTTAATAAGAGTTAATTAATTTCGTTAGATTTAAATTATATTTAAGTTAGGGGGGTGTTAGTGTTAGTTTTAGACTTAGCTTTAGGGGTTAATCCATTTATTATAGTAGCGGTGAACTCCGGTCGTCAGATTAGGGGTTAATAATTGAAGTTAGGTGTCGGCAATGTTAGGGAGGGCAGATTAGGGGTTAATACTATTTATGATAGGGTTAGTGAGGCGGATTAGGGGTTAATAACTTTATTATAGTAGCGCTCAGGTCCGCTCGGCAGATTTGGGGTTAATAAGTGTAGGCAGGTGTCGGCGACGTTGAGGGGGCAGATTAGGGGTTAATAAATATAATACAGGGGTCGGCGGGGTTAGGGGCAGCAGATTAGGGGTACATAAGTATAACGTAGGTGGCGGTCGGCAGATTAGGGGTTAAAAAAATTTAATCGAGTTGCGGCAATGTGGGGGGACATCGGTTTAGGGGTACATAGGTAGTTTATGGGTGTTAGTGTACTTTAGGGTACAGTAGTTAAGAGCTTTATGAACCGGCGTTAGCCCAGAAAGCTCTTAACTCCTGCTTTTTTTCTGCGGCTGGAGTTTTGTCGTTAGAGCTCTAACGCTCACTTCAGAAACAACTCTAAATACCGGCATTAGGAAGATCCCATTGAAAAGATAGGATACGCAATTGACGTAAGGGGATCTGCGGTATGGAAAAGTCGCGGCTGAAAAGTGAGCGTTAGACCCTATTTTGAGTGACTCCAAATACCGGCTGTAGCCTAAAACCAGCGTTAGGAGCCTCTAACGCTGGTTTTCACGGCTACCGCCAAACTCTAAATCTAGGCCATAATTTCTTAAAGACATATTTTTAATTTCCTTAAAATAACATTGCTGATGCACATACAGCTATAAGTAGCATTCATCTGTTGTGTATATTATATAGTTGCAATAATTAAATAAGTTATAGTATGTATAAATCAAAAACATAATATGTTATATACTACGAGTACAATCAAAATGAATTTAGAAACAGTTTTAATCAAATAAATTAAAATTAAAATCAATAAAAAATAATAGTAATAAAACCTTTTAAACCGGTGGTGTTAAAAGGAAACGGACACTTTCATCCTTTTAGCTGATGATAAACTAAGTAGAGTGGTTAAGGATGGGTGCTGCTTCTCCTTTAGGAGAGGGGGGATGTTAGGAAATATTTTGTCCCCTACTCTTACCAAACAAGAAGGGAGTGAATAGCTCCTGGTTGAGACATAAAGGCACATTTAAGTGTGGCAATTCCCGTTGTAAGGCATGTGAGTCTATAAAAGTAGACACCAGGTTCACCTCATACGTGACAGGGACTAGCTACGAGATGTATTAATTGTAGCATGAAGTCTTGAAAAAGGCCCATATACAGGACCGAAATGCATTGACATCTTATGGTGAGCTTCTTTTCAGTTGTTTATCTTTAACTTTTAGCTGTATTGCACTATGTTATTGTTTTTCATTTACAGGTAATCAGAAAATGAATGTTTGAGAAAAACCTTGGATAATTCTGTTTTTTTCAACCGCATTAGGTTTGCATATTTTTTTGAACATCATTATCATTGAGGAACCAATCATTTTCATACAAGATTTGATTCTTATTCTTATACCACTTGGATAACATCAGACTTTTGGATTATATTGTTTTTTATCACTTTTTGATCAATTTTTGACCACCAGTCACCTATCATTCACTTATATACACTGTGTGCAGAATTATTAGGCAAATTAGTATTTTGACCACATCATCCTCTTTATGCATGTTGTCTTACTCCAAGCCGTATAGGCTTGAAAGCCTACTACCAATTAAGCATATTAGGTGATGTGCATCTCTGTAATGAGAAGGGGTGTGGTCAAATGACATCAACACCCTATATCAGGTGTGCATAATTATTAGGCAACTTCCTTTCCTTTGGCAAAATTGGTCAAAAGAAGGACTTGACAGTCTCAGAAAAGTCAAAAATAGTGAGATATCTTGCAGAGGAATGCAGCACTCTTAAAATTGCAAAGCTTCTGAAGCGTGATCATTGAACAATCAAGCGTTTCATTCAAAATAGTCAACAGGGTCGCAAGAAGCGTGTGGAAAAACCAAGGCGCAAAATAACTGCCCATGAACTGAGAAAAGTCAAGCGTGCAGCTGCCAAGATGCCACTTACCACCAGTTTGGCCATATTTCAGAGCTGCAACATCACTGGAGTGCCCAAAAGCACAAGGTGTGCAATACTCAGGGACATGGCCAAGGTATGAAAGGCTGAAAGACGACCACCACTGAACAAGACACACCAGCTGAAATGTCAAGACTGGGCCAAGAAATATCTCAAGACTGATTTTTCTAAGGTTTTATGGACTGATGAAATGAGAGTGAGTCTTGATGGGCCAGATGGATGGGCCCGTGGCTGGATTGGCAAAGGGCAGAGAGCTCCAGTCTGACTCAGACGCCAGCAAGGTGGAGGTGGAGTACTGGTTTGGGCTGGTATCATCAAAGATGAGCTTGGGGCCTTTTCGGGTTGAGGATGGAGTCAAGCTCAACTCCCAGTCCTACTGCCAGTTTCTGGAAGACACCTTCTTCAAGCAGTGGTACAGGAAGAAGTCTGCATCCTTCAAGAAATAGATGATTTTCATGCAGGACAATGCTCCATCACATGCGTCCAAGTACTTCACAGCGTGGCTGGCAAGAAAGGGTATAAAAGAAGAAAATCTAATGACATGGCCTCCTTGTTCACCTGATCTGAACCCCATTGAGAACCTGTGGTCCATCATCAAATGTGAGATTTACAAGGAGGGAAAACAGTACACCTCTCTGAGCAGTGTCTGGGAGGCTGTGGTTGCTGCTGCATGCAATGTTGATGGTGAACAGATCAAAACACTGACAGAATCCATGGATGGCAGGCTTTTGAGTGTCCTTGCAAAGAAAGGTGGCTATATTGGTCACTGATTTGTTTTTGTTTTGTTTTTGAATGTCAGAAATGTATATTTGTGAATGTTGAGATGTTATATTGGTTTCACTGGTAAAAATAAATAATTGAAATGGGTATATATTTGTTTTTTGTTAAGTTGCCTAATAATTATGCACAGTAATAGTCACCTGCACACACAGATATCCCCCTAAAATAGCTATAACTAAAAACAAACTAAAAACTACTTCCAAAAATATTTAGCTTTGATATTAATGAGTTTTTTGGGTTCATTGAGAACATGGTTGTTGTTCAATAATAAAATTAATCCTCAAAAATACAACTTGCCTAATAATTCTACACTCCCTGTATATATATAAGCTTTTTTTGCACATCATTTTTGCACATCAATTTTAATATATTTGTAAATTTTTTTTATACATATTCATGGATGCCACTACCTTTTTTCTCACCTTTGTTGGGACTCATTATCTTTTATAATCATACTCGATACATCCATGGACTAACTACCCATCTACATTTTTTCATATTTCACTTTAGAATTGTTTCTCCATATTTTTTGTTGTATGTATATCAACTTTATTATTGCTATTGGTTTTTGGCTGGGAGCTCTAAAGGACACGTCCGGCTGTTTCGGTCATTGGTTCCGCCCCCACCTGTTTGTTTTTTAAGTGATAGCAGTTAGCATTTGTTTGCAAGATTTTGGTGTTGTCTGCAAGATTAACACTTGTGTTATTTCTTCTTCTTTTTGTACTATATTTTTAAGTCGACTTAATAAAGTTTCTATTTTTACCAACATGATGGAGCTGGGCTGATTTTTGTTTCCCTGTACATGTCAAGTTATTATCAAAGTTTTCACAGGGCTCTCGCTGGTATATAGGAGATTACCGCAGGGCTATTCAGATATAGTGACTGTCCTAGAAGAATTGGGTCTCATCAGAACACCTGTTGGTCGGAGGAGGAGTGGAAAATACGGATATTACACAAAATAAGATGAAGACCCTTATACAGTAACATAAACATGTCTCAAGATAAAATGTGTGTCTCTTATTTTTATTTTTTTTAGGGGGCATTGCTGTACTGATGAGATGTCTTAGATCATCTAAATTGAGCGGAACGCTTTAGATCATCGGACACCTAGGAGAGCTTTAGATCATCGGACACCTAGGAGAGCTTTAGATCATCGGACAACTAGGAGAGCTTTAGATAATTGGACACCTAGGAGAGCTTTAGATCATTGGAAACCTAGGAGAGCTTTAAATCATCGGACACCTAGGAGAGCTTTAGATCATTGGACACCTAGGAGAGGTTTAGATCATCAGACACCTAGGAGAGCTTTAGATCATTGGACACCTAGGAGAGCTTTAGATCATTGGACACCTAGGAGAGCTTTAGATCATCGGACACCTAGGAGAGCTTTAGATCATTGGAAACCTAGGAGAGCTTTAGATCATCGGGACCCTATGAGAGCTTTAGATCATCGGACACCTAGGAGAGCTTTAGATCATCGGACACCTAGGAGAGCTTTAGATCATCGGACACCTAGGAGAGCTTTAGATCATCGGGCCCTATGAGAGCTTTACAGGGCCGGTCTCGGAATTAAAAGCAGCCCTGGAAAAAAATTAAAGACCAGCCCTATCTATATATATATATATATATATATATATATATATATATATATAATAGCAAGTGGTGAAGGATCCAAACCGATGGGTTCCGTATCCAGCAAAAACTTCACACAGCAGGCACAGCAGGAATATATAATCCGTTTAATGTGTAAATAACCAAACGTTTCAGCCCTCACATGGGCTTTTGTCAATGGTAAACATAAGCCAGGACAGACATAACACATACTGCTACCCTCCACCTTTAAATACCAACCTCCCTTAAGTTATAGCCAATCAGGACGCCCGAGCGGTACACACCCACAAGTAACGAGCAACTGCAAACAGCTGTAGAGACAAGGCACAACACCTGGGAATGGATCAACCGGCTCAACCCCTAGCTTGCCATGCATAGACAAATGAGTCAAGCTCATTACTGTGTAAAGCAAGCACACATGTGAAATGTGGGTGGTACTACAAGCACTACTGACAGGGGCCAATATGACAGCAGCCATAAACACCCAAAACAAATAAAGTGTAAATAAAGAGAACATGATTACAGGGGCTTAATTCAACATAATAATATAAATCTAGAAGTGCGGGTAGCACCCTCTATACTCATAGGTATCAAGGTGACAGACCCACAAAGATTGATATAACCCCAGCATATCAACCATTGATAGATGCAAGAACATAGTGTGTATAACATTATACATATCAACTATGCTAAGGGACCAATACCGGCCACATTATTAGCAGGGGAGTTAGAAAAGATACATCATATAACAAACAGACATGGATGAAAATCTTAATCTGGTTTTATAGCAGCAGCCAATGTCAATGTTTGGGTTTAGTCCACGGGGGGTAACCGTGTCAAGGTTGAATATCCAACGTGCTTCCAGTTGTAGTAGTCTCTGTCCTCTGTCACCCCCCTTGTTAGAACGGGGTACATGATCAATCAGGATGGAGCGAAGTGATGCAATTGAGTGTCCAGCATTGAGAAAATGACGTGCCACCGGCTGGTCCGAACGTCCTATGTCAAGAGCCTGCCATATAGCAGAATTATGGTTAGCAAATCTTTCCCTGAAGGATGTCACCGTCTTTCCAATATAATACATGGAGCACGGGCAGATAATGGCGTAAATGACAAAGTCAGACGTACATGTGAGCCTGTGGTTAATCTTAAACTGCTTGTTGGTGTGCGGGTGTTGGAATGAATTCCCAATGATGAGGCTATTGCATGTCACACAGTTGCCACACCTATAACATCCCGGCTTACCCTTGGGTAGCCAACCTTGTCTTGCATAACAATGCATGGGATCATTCAGTACTAGCAAATCTTGTAGATTGCTAGCCCTCTTGTACACCATCCGTGGTGTTGGTGCATCTGAAAATGGTAGACTGGAATCCTTGGACATCATCAGCCAATTTTTCTTGATGGTGGCACCCATTAGTTCAGACCCAGGAGTATAGGTGGTAAGGAAATTCAATCGATCACATGACTCAGTAGTAGGCTTCCTGGCGATCGCCGATCACAGAATCCTGTGTCCATTTGCTGGCTTTCTGAAGTTGTTGTTCAATCAAAGACAACGGATACCCCCATTTGAGAAATCTTTGGGACATCTCTTCAAGTTGTGATACTTTGCGTATATCATCCATATTGTTGCGGACCACCCACAGGAGCTGCGAGGAACTCACCCCATCTTTTTGGAACCTAGGATGAAAGCTGTTGTAATGGAGTGTAGAGTTCCTATCAGTCTCTTTCTTGCATAGAGTGGTATGTAGTGTACTTGTACCCTCCGTCTCAACTTTAAAAATCTCTAAGTCAAGGAAATGTATACAGTCAGTGCTTTGTTCCATTTTGAACCGAATAGTCGAGTTGAGTGTATCGAGATCATTCACCTATTCAGTCAGAGAGACAGGAGTACTACTCCTAATCAAAAACACATCGTCTATGTACCGATGATAACATTTGAGTGTCAACTGTTTTGAAAAAATATATTGTTGCTCATACATAGCCATGTAAATGTTGGCGTAGGATGGGGCCATATTAGACCCCATCGCCATACCCATGGTTTGAAGGTAGAAAGACTCTTCAAAATTAAACAAGTTTTTTTCCAAACAGAATTCTATAAGATGTAGTAAGAACTCAATAGGGGGGCCCACATAGTGGGTGTTGTTAATAAGGGCTTGTCTAATCATGGCTATCCCATGTGCATGGGGAATGACCGTATACAAACTCACCACTTCCATGGTTACCAAAATGTCAGTGGGGTTAATATCCTCAATATTTCTCAACAAGTTAATCAATTCAAATGAATCTTTAAGATGTGCTTGGGTATTCTGAACCACAGGCTGTAAATAAAAATCTACAAATTCAGCCAGCAGCTTTAATAATGACCCCCTTGCAGACACAATGGGTCTGCCAGGGGGTTTATCCAATGACTTGTGGATTTTGGGGAGTAAGTACAGAATCGGACAAATTGAGTAATCCACAGTAAGGTAACCTAGTGCGTCCTCATCAATGACACTAGCTTGATAAGCCAAATTAAGAAATGCATCAATCTCTTTTTTGTACATTCTAGTGAGATTGATGTGAAGTTTACGGTAGGTAGTGGTATCAAGTAATTGTCTCTTAGCCTCAGTTTTATATTGGGAGTAATCCAAAATTATGGTGGCTCCTCCCTTATCCACAGGCCTAATCACTATGCCACTGTCAGTCGACAGAGACTTAATAGCAAGTCTTTCAGCTTTAGTCAGATTATCCCTATAACGTGGTTATAGAGGAAGTATCTAGCCTTAAGCAAATTGTCAAAGTAGAGATTGCAACTGTTAAGGACATACTTTTAACAATTCTGACCACAGATACATCCACTGAATGGATCACTAAATTACATATACAAGTCGACAAATATAAACATGACCTGCTAGCTTTCAAAAACAGAAAATTCACAACTGTACAGAACGATTACAGGGATAAAAAAGTGTATAGTTGGCTCTTTGGCAGAGATAATAATCCCTGGGTAGGACGATGGAAACAACCATTTAACAAGACCAGAAGGGTCAATTTCTCCACGGTTGATAGTAGTGGGGGTGACTCCTCTGAAGGGGACACTCAGACCATACAGAACCCCAG